>NC_055958.1:25285322-25295322 GCF_018492685.1 Alosa sapidissima | reverse complement strand
TCTCATTTCTCTCTCTCTTCCTCAATCATCTCTGGGTCTTGCCCCCCCCCCCTTCTCTCTCTCTCTGAGATGCTCCAGCTTGCCAGTCTCCACATTTTCTCCAGCCATTTTCTCTCTCTCACAATTGGCTGCTGTCTGCATTGTGATGCTGTGTGGCTCGCACTGACGGACGTCCAAAACTTGCCCAGTCTACTTTCATCTGCGGGATTAGAGGCTGAAGCCAGCCCTGCCCCCTACCCCCGGCCTCGCTCCCTGCCTACCCTGCTGCCCGGCCAGTAAGTGTGCTCTAATTGAGCCTGTTGGATGGTGTTGTCGGGGCCCAGCAAACACACTAAGGCGAGAGGAAATGTGCTACAAACCACAAAAATGCTAAGTGTGTAGAATGCAGTGGTGGAAAAATCTAGAAGGGAAACCTCAATGCTTTCTGTGCTTCTGTGTGTTTTTTTTCCATCACCCTCATTGATTTATATAGAACTGAATGATACCAACAGAAAAACTTCTACTCGCATTTTAGGTATAGGTATGAGTGAATGCAGATGGTGTAAATGCAATGTTCATCCTCCAACACTGGTGGATTACTGTAGGTGCAGAACCACTGGCTTATCTAGTTGTTGATCAGCTTTTTTCCCTCTCCCACCGACGAGATCACCCATTAGACTTTTCATGAAACAAATGGTTAAATGACCTGAGCTCAAACTACATTAGTTTTCCATGTGTCCTTAATGAGTCGTCCACTGTATGGTATAAATTTCAATTACATCCAATTAACCCCAATCAGTGGCACCTCATCTGAGATTTTTTTTATTTTATTTAATGGTTCACTGCTGCTTAAACCATTGATTAGGCTGAATGAACACTATTATCAAATGACCACCTTGGAGAAGATGGGAGCTGTTAGCCCTTAATAGAGAGGCCACGGTCATTACACCACTGCAAAGATTCTGTCTTTAACTGGCAATATCAACTTTTTATATCGGGGGGCTTACAAGCCGCTCCCAGGTTCATTTTGACTTTCGCCCATTTGCGGCGAGAGAAAATGTTAAGTAGAAGCCTCCCAAGCATGAATGAACCCCTATTATTTTATAATTACCGCTACATTTAGCTCAGGTTTGGTTAGGCAGACGGACATGCATGATCGTACACAATGCTGTTTATGTGTCTGGTTAATGGAGGTTGTTTCAGACACACGGTTGGCCCAGTGTGATGGAGAAGAGAAGAGTGATCAGAGCATGAGCTGTGCTGTGTGGACATCTCTAACTACTTTTGGAACATTTGACACCGAAAAGCGCAAAGCAGGTCATGTTCTACTGTAGCTCTGCAGTCACCACAGTGGTCGCCTCCCTGTCATATTAAGACATTTTGGTTGATGTCTTGACTGTCAGTTTTTGTCTGCGGCGATACTTAAGATATACAGTAATGAGCGCCGAGGCCTGGTGCAAAGTGGGCCAGTAGGGACTTAATATGAAAGAGGTGATCGTTATGCTAATTAGCCATCACTAATTGCCAATGATTGCACCACAGACCACACAGTGGAGGTGGAATGGGTAGGGGGCTGGTATGGAGCGTAAGCCAAGCATATTGTCTCTGGATGCTGGGGAGGAGAAAATGAAACAAAACACAGTGAATGATACAATTGATCAGGATGGTCAGAGAGGCGTTAGCCCACCAACACCCTTTTAATGAAATCATTTGCTTGTGTGTGTTTTGACTGCTTTTGTGGTAGCAGCCCTGCCACATCAGCAAACAAAGGGGGGGGGGGGGGGGGGGGCAACACTTCCCATGAATAAAAATTCTTCCAGCTACCAGTAAATCCAGTCCCGTATCTGGAATCCTCAGGAGTGGCCACTGGCACTGAGTGTGTGATTAAGCCCTCACACACACGCAGTCCCCGTCTTGAATCTTACAAAGTCTTTGTTCGTTTGGAGAGTCAGCAAGTCACACTGCCCACATATCCAGCATAAAACGCAGACAGTAAACAGATCGTCCACACACACTGCCCATTCCTTGGGTGATGCAGCAGTGCTCATTACAGGCAGCGCACTGGAAAACAACACTCAGTTTGTTGGTGTTATCAGACAACAACAAGAAAACACTTTCTGAGATACATCTGCAAAATAGCATTAGATTAAAAAAAAACAAAAAAACATTTGTGTTGTAGCCTTAGCACTAGTGGACATACAGTCAGAGTGCTTTACTTTAACAGTGTGCACCACAAAAAAAAAGAAAGTAATTGCATTATTTATAGATGGAGTGAAATTAAGCACGCTTAAAAGCCAGGGAGAGCTCTGGCTTAATCAGCCCCATTGATTCATGCTTTCAATTGGTACAGGATCCAAAAGCAAGGCACATTAAATACATTCCCTTATTAGTCTATAAACGCAAGGGGCTCACCACACAAACCACAAGTAATAAATTAATAGTAATAAAAACACCAAGTGCATAGACAGATAGAGAAATTAAACGCCAGCATCAAACACAATACTTAATTCCACTCAGCATAATAAAATCAGAACAGACAATAATATTTCCACGAACCAATCGCATGCACCTTCTGCAGAGGGGTGAAGGGTGGGGAGGGGGGCTATCGGAATATTTAAGCATGCTTACTGTTGATTTGTATCTCATTTGACACAGAGTAAATTAATCTAATAAATATGTAGCATTTAAAAGTCTATTTTACACGGGATAAAATATAGCTGTCAATGGAGCCCAAGTGAAAAATGCAATTATTTTCCAATTAGTCTCTGAAGTGAAAGTGCAGCAGTGTCCCACCAGCGGCCAGGCCATGTGACCTCTGGGGAAGGGCTCAGCAGCAAGTGCAGGAAGTGTATGGAGGCCCACAGTGCACATCAAAACACAGTACGGGAAATATCTTCACTTTAGCTCTGCTGTAATACATATATAAATATGTAAAATGGCACAGTGGAACAGTAGACAAGTAAAAAAATAAACTTAGTTGATTGATATGCCCTGCATTGCATTCAGTATGCGTCGAACTACAGTTCATATGATGCATTCATATATGCTTGTTGGCAGTTCCACAGTGATGGCATAAAAAATGAATTAAAACAAATTAAAAGACAACAACAAAAAACATTCACAAGGGAATATAGCAAAATGGAAAAATACAAACAAATCAATAAAATAATCTTACATTCAGATATATTGAAATAAATGCACTCTCATAAATAAATAAATAAATAAACCAATATTCCCATAAATGAATAGACAATCCTGTGTCACAATTATCTGATGAAGAGATGTTTTAAAAACATTTCAATGTTTTGTCCGTAACAGCAGCTTCTCTTTCCTCATCCGTGCAACGGGCCCTGTGACAAGGTCTGAGGCAGGGGTTGGTGATCTATGGGTGCCGTGTGTGTGTGTGTGTGTGTGTGTGGTAGCTCACACCCCTCCCCCACTGCGGTCCACAGACACGGGTTCCCTCTGGTTGAGACTCTCCTCGGCCGTCTTCATCAGCATGGCCAGACGGTTGTCTGAGACCTGGCCCTTCCTCACCGCGCTCATGAGCTGAGGAACAGACAGCCAGCGCATCACTAATTTGCAGACATCATCATACACCTACTAATTAGAACAGGTAAGTTCATAGAAGAGCAAACATATGTCAATTATGTGTGGGAACACGGTAAGAACTTATTTTCTGTTAATTGAGTTTTGGTCTTGGTTTTTTATGTTTCAGTGAGTGTTCCAGCGTGTTCGCATACGTATGTAGGTGTGTGTGTGTGTGTGTGTGTGAATGAGACAGAGGGCAGTTTGCGTATGATAATCTTATGTCCATGGGCGTATGTGTGTCAGTGCCTATGTCTGTGTGTGTGTGTGTGCGTGTCATTATGCTGGACCATGTCCTGTTTTTGGAGCGAGCTGGTTCTTAGTCAGCTCATGTCCTCCATGACGATGACTACACTCAACTCTTACACAACACACACACACACACACACACACACACACACACGCCACTCCATCCATAATCATACACTTCCACCCTCCCAAAAACACCTCTGATTACCTTCATTATTCATTTCAGACCAACACAAGTGACCCAAATTTACAGCGGCTACTTCCTCCCTCCACGTCACCTCCCAGGTATAGACACACGGTGTTGATGGCTAGTGTGTGTTCACACGTATGGGTTCCTCCCTCCTCCTGATTATTATGAGACCCAATTCTCCTCTAATTAGAGTCGGACTGGCGGCCAGGGACACTATAGGACACCACTATAGGCCTGCCATTAAGCCTTCACACTTCTGACACCGCTCGCATGGCTCTGCAGCACCGCCATGGCACTTAACAGCAAAGGTAGGAGAAACATGCATGTGAAGAGAACTAAAAAAAAAAAAGCCTCTTTAAGATGCCTACTGTATATGGATGACATCAGACCACTGGTCACTAATGTTTCTAGGTGGTCGATACGTGAAATTGTATAGGTGGTCGGGCCTTTAATGTCGGGGTGGCAATGGGGGGGTGGGTGTGAGAGTTGGAGTAGTGTCCAGGGTTATCCGAAAGGAGTCCCCGTCCTTAACGCACTTAGAATGGGTCTTATCTCCAAAGGGACAATTACCATTTCCCTTTCGCCTTGATCTTGTTTGTTTAACTTGACACAGTGAAGAAAGGCATGACATTGACCAGAATCCCCTGCATTAATGTGTCTCATGTTCAGCATTCATCATTGTCACCGAGCAGGAGAAGAGACCTGTCAGTGTCAGAGTAAACACACACACACACACACACACACACACACACACACACACACACACCACACACACACACACACACCTCCCTGTTGTTAGATTGAAGCTAGCCCAGAACAAAAGCTCCTGATAGCATCATAGATTTGGAGAGCTTGATCCAAAAGACGTTGTGTGACAGGGATGGCAATTATACTGTGTCTCCTGATGGGCCTGTATTAAGGGAGGTGTGGACAAACACAGCACTGACACCACACAAACGCAGCACTGACACCACACAAACGCAGCACTGACACCACACAAACACAGCTGACACCACACAAACACAGCACTGACACCACACTAAACATTAATGCTACACACACATACCAACCTGCAAAAATTCACTGAGCTCCACTTGTCCATTCCTGTTGAGGTCCACTTCATTGAGAATGTCATGAAGAGTGTTTTCATCTATCTGTACACTAATACTCTATAGAAAAATTAGGTTTAATAATAATTATTCATATAATCAAATACCATTTCCATTAAGGTGAGATCACAAATATGTTCAGAACATTGATGAGTTGCACTTTAGCCAATGATCGCCAAAAATCTGTTTAGCCAAATAATTATTTAGGCCTACAACTAATTTTCAGCAGAAACCTGCTGTCTATATTGAAATCATCTTAACAATGAGGAGAAATCTTGTATCTATTGAAATTACAATAAGGTATACTTCAATATATAATTAAATCCTCTCTAAATTATGAAAACTAATTCATGCTGAGAGACAAGGAGACAGAAAGAGAGGGAATATTAACAGGCTTGAGCAGCTCAATGCCATGGTTACACAGCTAAAAAAAGAGCACCTGGAACAGTGAGCCTGGTGCATATACTGGAGTGGAGCAGGAAGAGAGAGAGTGAGAGAGAGAGAGAGAGAGAAAGAGAGAGAGAAACCCGATGCCGCTCTGGGTCTATCAAAGATACCCAAACACCCACCCACTATCACTCATCACACACACACACACACACACACACACACACACACACACACACACCAGGCCCGGAGTGGGTAATCGGGAGATTCAGGAGAATTCCCGGTGGGCCGCTTCACTTTTGGGCCGGTCGAGGGAAAAATATTGACATTTGCCACGTTAGTCTTAGATCTTCTCTTAAAGTAGGCTACACACATTCCACATTCTATGCCTAACATTGCAGCCACTGCATGGGTTGTAGCCTACCATGTGAGGGAGTTCTCCCCTCCCAAGAAGAGTTGGTTGGGTCCATATAGCCCGTCTTTTCCCAAAAAGTTTTCTCAGATACCATAGCCCGACCAGCCATACCGTAGCGAATAGAGATAAGCGTCAGGGAGGATGGATGGTAGAAAGAGGCCAGGAACTGTTGCTTTATTTATCCAATTTCCACCACCATGGAAAAAGTGGGCCGGTCTTGAGCCTGAAACTCACGGGCTGAAAAGTGGCCCCACTCTGGCCCTGACACACACACACACACACACACACACACAGCAGATGGGAAGAACAAAGGAGTCTTTTTAACCTGCAGTACTCGCTGAACATCCACCGTGGTGATGAAGCCCTTATTCTCTTTGTCAAATTTGTGGAAGCGCTTCTTGTACCTGCACATGTACGGGAGAAAAAGAAAAGGCGCATCAACAGCAGCGCTGGCAACACAAAACAACAACCGCAGGAGATTGAGAAAGAAAGAGAGAGAAAAAAGTGACAGGAGAGAGAGAGAGAGAGAGAGAGAGAGAGAGAGAGAGAGAAAGAGAAAGAGAGAGAGAGAGAGAGAGAGAGAGGAGGGGGAGAGGGGGAGAGAGAGAGGGAGAGAGAGAGAGGAGGGGGAGAGGGGGAGAGAGAGGGAGAGAGAAAGAGAATAGTAGATAGTGTGAGTGTAATTGCTGGTAAGTTCGTCTCCACCGCACCTACCTGTCCACCTCGACGGGGGTGAGTGTGATCTCTGTGTTAGTCAGCTGCTCCGAGCGCGTCTTGTAGCCCATCTCAAAGCGCAGGAAGCGCTTGGCTGCGGCCAGCTCATCCTGTGGGAGATGAGGCAGAGATGATGCTCTGGCTTGTTTTTTTTTACGGACCTGCCTTAGGAAGGAATAAAAACAGCGGAGAGAGGGGTTTCCAGCTAGAGGCAGTCGCGGCCTTGTGGAAAAGGCTTTTCACTTGTTCGCAGAGCCGAGGCATTTAGAGCAGAGTAGCGGGAAAATTGGGAACTGTGGGGGAGAAGTGCAGCCACTTAGTAGAGAGAAATAGTTCTCCAACAGGGAGACTTTCACTTCCACATCCACACATGATCACCAACGATCACCAACAGCACAACTGGAGCTGCATGTGGTCCGAAGTGTCTCATATATTCACCCATTACACCCCAAAGCCTTAACTGCTAGAAGAGAACTTTTGTTCTATTTATGGGTCCAAATTGGTTAACTGTGTCTGGCTGAAACTTAACAACAAAGTTAAGTATTTATAATCTAATGAACGTAATATATATTTATTTATGTGTGTACAGTAGATGGAAAGTTTAACAATGAGGGCTTTGTTTCATGAGGCCTTAAAATGACACCTTCTTGAAATATTGTTTTTGTTTAATCTACATCAGTTGTTCTTTGAGTTAACATAATTCAAGTAAGACTGGTTAAGTAAGTTGCACATCATGTAGACTGTACTTTTTATAGCACATTTATTTGTGTTGGAGTGGACCAAAACAGTTTGACGAAAAACTGTAGGGGTTTTACAACTATATCAGTTATGTTCAATTTTTATTATGTTCAATTTCTTCTTGGTAGGCTGTTACTTGGTTTGATGCGTATCTGTATTCTTTCAACCAAGTCATTTCTGAACTTATGTTTGAAGAAAACTGGGCCAGTATTTCAAATAAATGTTATTTCCGTTAAGATTATGATAATTCTTTGCTTTCTTCGACATCCCAATTGGAACATATTACAGAATGTCCTTGTGTGGTCCTTGTCTAGGTGCTGTTAAGTAATAATAACATATTTTGTGGGACATAGAGAGATATATGGATAATGTGAAGTGTTTACACTGATCGTGAAAATGTGCTTGTAAGTATAAATGGTAAGAATGTTTTTTTTTTTCCGCATTCTTACCATTTTCCTTTGCTTGCTCCAGTCGAGCTCCTTCCCCATGATGTCCACGATGCGGGGCAAGGCTTCGTCCGCCGCCTGCACGTTGAGGAAGCCCAGGCGCGTGCGGCGCGCGATCACGTCAATAGCCGTGCAGGCGTACTCTTTGATCGCGTATTGAACCTGGGCACAAATCAATCGGTGGCAATTACCCAATCTCCCCCTCTGCTCCGGCAAACCGGGGAGGGGTGCCACAGGCTGCATACTGATCCCAGCCCTCTAGCCCAATCCCAGCCCACCTCAAGCCCTCCTCGACCCTTCCCCCGGCAGCAGCGGACACACAAGGGGTCCTCGCAGGCTAACAAAGGGCACGGCACACAGTGCAAGGGCTCTCTCAGGAGCCGGCTGTTCTTTAGACTGGGATCGATAGGAGCGCGCCGCATTACGCAATAAAATGTCACCCACCTCGCTCTCGATGTAGGGGAACTCAGACACCAGACGCTTGCCCACGATGGGCCACCGCCTGCCAGTGACGTGCGCCATCTTGGCCACCTCGAACGCCCGTCCACCGTACGCCGAGGCCAGGTGCTGGGCAACCTGTTGGGTGGGGGGGGGGGGGGGGGGGCAAAGTCTTGAGCTTCATCTCTCATAGACACACAAACACACTCACACACACACACACACACAGGCAGACATCCACACACAATCTGGCCAGGCCAAGCCTCCTAGGATAATACACTGCATTTAAATAGCAGCTTTTGATATTAGATCGATAAGGAGTTTTAACAGTCCAGTCACTCATAGGGAGATGCTGAAGTGGAGACGGGGGGCTGTGGTGTGGCGGGCTGGATGACTGCGTGGTCTGACTGTGATCCATTATGTGCGCGAACTAAACAAAGAAGAAGTTATTTCAATTCAAATGGTTTTGTTACTTTTTTTCCACAAAAGGGTCAAGCACTGTCAAAATTATCAGCATATTGACCTTTTTAAACATTCCGAAAACATCAGGATCATAGATAATGCTCTCCTCTTCCCCTTGCGCTAACGAAGGGTTAAAACTCTTTTCACACAAAGTCACAGAGGGAGCCAACTCTCTCCTGCTTGTCATTTCCAGGTCATTGTACAGTTCATTTGAAGTCTAACATTACCCACACTATCCTGGAGATTTGAAGGTGTTGTTTGTTGTGTATGTGTGTGTGTGTGTGTGTGTGTGTGTGTGTGTGTGTGTGTGTGTGTGTGTGTGTGTGTGCGCACGCTTGTGTGGTGTGTGTGTGTGCGTGCTTGTGTGTGCGTGCGTGGAGCAAGGTGACACAGTGAAGGCAACTGTCTGCGGAGCTGATCCACTGTGCTTCCTAACTGATGTTTAATTCAGTCGGCGGGCTGTTGCAGGCGGATCATCATTTGGGTGCTCAGGGACTGATGTCTACATTTCTTCAGAGCCGTCACCTTTAGAGACCACTTATTCTGCTGGATGATACTCGGTGCGGGTGCAGGCACAGGCCGCGAGTTAAGCTACTGCTGGTTTGCATGCGATAATTAGCCAGAACGTGCAGTTAAAGAAAGACCCCCTGAGACGCATGGCCTGGCAACAGAAAGGTTATTTACATACAAATATGGCTGATGAGATCTGGCATCCACAACTCATCTCATTTGACAGGATTAAAAACAGCAAATGGTCAGTAATGGCCAGTCTATACTAATTAATTATATTTATGGACTGATTTCATTAAGCTTCCATGAATGGACATTTCAGCTCAGCTCCTGATCGAAAATAACGTAAAATAACATGTAACAGTAACATGTAACAGTAACATGTAATTGGGGGACAGACAGAACACAGTTTGGTGATATGGACTTCAGGACATAAATTATATATATAGGATCACATATCACTAAAAGTTTGGAGACAGTTAGAAATTTCCATTCCACTACATTATAAACAGAATACCAGCTGAGATCATTTGCATTGTTTTTTTTAATCAGGGCAGCAGTTTTCAGTTTACATTATGTGCTTACATAATTGCAAAAGGGTTCTTGACTGTTGTAGAAAGAAATGGCTGATCTTTAATGCAATATCTACATTGCCCATTATCATCAACCATTCATCCAATGTTGCAAAGGCACATTCTGTTTACTAATCTGATATAATTTTAAAAGGCTAACTGAGAAAACATTGGAGAACCCTTTTGCAATTATGTAAGCAAAT
>NC_055958.1:25282494-25285309 GCF_018492685.1 Alosa sapidissima | reverse complement strand
AAGCCTTAACTGCTAGAGAGAACTTTTGTTCTATTTATGGGTCCAAATTGGATTACTGTGTCTGGCTGAAACTTTATCAACAAAGTTAAGTATTTATAATCTAATGAACGTAATATATATTTATTTATGTGTGTACAGTAGATGGAAAGTTTAACAATAAGGGCTTTGTTTCATGAGGCCTTAAAATGACACCTTCTTGAAATATTTTTTTTGTTTAATCTACATCAGTTGTTCTTTGAGTTAACATAATTCAAGTAAGACTGGTTAAGTAAGTTGCACATCATGTAGACTGTACTTTTTATAGCACATTTATTTGTGTTTTCTTATTTTCTTTATTTTTTCTTGGTAGGCTGTTACTTGGTTTGATGCGTATCTGTATTCTTTCAACCAAGTCATTTCTGAACTTATGTTTGAAGAAAACTGGGCCAGTATTTCAAATAAATGTTATTTCCGTTAAGATTATGATAATTCTTTGCTTTCTTCGACATCCCAATTGGAACATATTACAGAATGTCCTTGTGTGGTCCTTGTCTAGGTGCTGTTTAAGTAATAATAACATATTTTGTGGGACATAGAGAGATATATGGATAATGTGAAGTGTTTACACTGATCGTGAAAATGTGCTTGTAAGTATAAATGGTAAGAATGTTTTTTTTTTTCCGCATTCTTACCATTTTTCCTTTGCTTGCTCCAGTCGAGCTCCTTCCCCATGATGTCCACGATGCGGGGCAAGGCTTCGTCCGCCGCCTGCACGTTGAGGAAGCCCAGGCGCGTGCGGCGCGCGATCACGTCAATAGCCGTGCAGGCGTACTCTTTGATCGCGTATTGAACCTGGGCACAAATCAATCGGTGGCAATTACCCAATCTCCCCCCTCTGCTCCGGCAAACCGGGGAGGGGTGCCACAGGCTGCATACTGATCCCAGCCCCTCTAGCCCAATCCCAGCCCACCTCAAGCCCTCCTCGACCCCTTCCCCCCGGCAGCAGCGGACACACAAGGGGGTCCTCGCAGGCTAACAAAGGGCACGGCACACAGTGCAAGGGCTCTCTCAGGAGCCGGCTGTTCTTTAGACTGGGGATCGATAGGAGCGCGCCGCATTACGCAATAAAATGTCACCCACCTCGCTCTCGATGTAGGGGAACTCAGACACCAGACGCTTGCCCACGATGGGCCACCGCCTGCCAGTGACGTGCGCCATCTTGGCCACCTCGAACGCCCGTCCACCGTACGCCGAGGCCAGGTGCTGGGCAACCTGTTGGGTGGGGGGGGGGGGGGGGGGGGCAAAGTCTTGAGCTTCATCTCTCATAGACACACAAACACACTCACACACACACACACACACAGGCAGACATCCACACACAATCTGGCCAGGCCAAGCCTCCTAGGATAATACACTGCATTTAAATAGCAGCTTTTGATATTAGATCGATAAGGAGTTTTAACAGTCCAGTCACTCATAGGGAGATGCTGAAGTGGAGACGGGGGGCTGTGGTGTGGCGGGCTGGATGACTGCGTGGTCTGACTGTGATCCATTATGTGCGCGAACTAAACAAAGAAGAAGTTATTTCAATTCAAATGGTTTTGTTACTTTTTTCCACAAAAGGTCAAGCACTGTCAAAATTATCAGCATATTGACCTTTTTAAACATTCCGAAAACATCAGGATCATAGATAATGCTCTCCTCTTCCCCTTGCGCTAACGAAGGGTTAAAACTCTTTTCACACAAAGTCACAGAGGGAGCCAACTCTCTCCTGCTTGTCATTTCCAGGTCATTGTACAGTTCATTTGAAGTCTAACATTACCCCACACTATCCTGGAGATTTGAAGGTGTTGTTTGTTGTGTATGTGTGTGTGTGTGTGTATGTGTGTGTGTGTGTGTGTGTGTGTGTGTGTGTGTGTGTGTGTGTGTGTGTGTGTGTGTGCGTGCTTGTGTGTGCGTGCGTGGAGCAAGGTGACACAGTGAAGGCAACTGTCTGCGGAGCTGATCCACTGTGCTTCCTAACTGATGTTTAATTCAGTCGGCGGGCTGTTGCAGGCGGATCATCATTTGGGTGCTCAGGGACTGATGTCTACATTTCTTCAGAGCCGTCACCTTTAGAGACCACTTATTCTGCTGGATGATACTCCGGTGCGGGTGCAGGCACAGGCCGCGAGTTAAGCTACTGCTGGTTTGCATGCGATAATTAGCCAGAACGTGCAGTTAAAGAAAGACCCCTGAGACGCATGGCCTGGCAACAGAAAGGTTATTTACATACAAATATGGCTGATGAGTCTGGCATCCACAACTCATCTCATTTGACAGGATTAAAACAGCAAATGGTCAGTAATGGCCAGTCTATACTAATTAATTATATTTATGGACTGATTTCATTAAGCTTCCATGAATGGACATTTCAGCTCAGCTCCTGATCGAAAATAACGTAAAATAACATGTAACAGTAACATGTAACAGTAACATGTAATTGGGGGACAGACAGAACACAGTTTGGTGATATGGACTTCAGGACATAAATTATATATATAGGATCACATATCACTAAAAGTTTGGAGACAGTTAGAAATTTCCATTCCACTACATTATAAACAGAATACCAGCTGAGATCATTTGCATTGTTTTTTTTAATCAGGGCAGCAGTTTTTCAGTTTACATTATGTGCTTACATAATTGCAAAAGGGTTCTTGACTGTTGTAGAAAGAAATGGTTGATCTTTAATGCAATATCTACATTGCCCATTATCATCAACCATTCATCCAATGTTGCAAAGGCACATTCTGTTTACTAATCTGATATAATTTTAAAGGCTAACTGAGAAAAC
>NC_055958.1:24999994-25277494 GCF_018492685.1 Alosa sapidissima | reverse complement strand
GCAAACAAGAAGACTGCATTAACCTTTGGTCAGTTGGAGTGGAGGGGGGGGGGTTATGCCGAGTAGGGAACTCCCTATAATCAGGCTCCTGTCAACGTTGTTTCCACCAGATTAATTCTGCTGCTTTCAATTCTGCAGCCGAACCTGCTTCACACACAAACACACACGTGTTCAAATACACATTCACATGTGCATGTACACACATACACACCAACACACCAACCACATTTAAAACAGGAAGAATTGGGTGTGGGGTGGAGGGTGGTGGTGGTGGTGGTGGTGATAAGGAGAACAGCCCTTCGTCTCCTGGGAACCAAAATAACATGCATCAACAAGCTCTGTGGACACAAGAGGACAGAGCACTACAGACCAATCTAATCACAAGGTCCATTTGCACATGCGTCTGTGTGGGACTGTGGGACCGCTGAACAGCCCCTCACCCTCAGCCTCGGAGCGCGGAGCCCTTGAGAGGAGCCCGGAGGGCCCATTACACGTTTGACAAATTGCGCGGTGCGGGACGAAGACGAGCGAAAACATGATGCTCCTTTAGCAAAGTAATAGGCACCTACATCGGGGCAGATTTATCAAAATGATCTGCAGCCAACACTCGCGGGCAGATGCATCAAACGCAAACAGCCAGCGCAGATTTTCCTGTTCCCGCGCCTGGGTGTGGGTCCTGGAGCATGGATGGGGAGGCAGGGGGGGGATCACTGCGAAGCCACAGGGGCAAGACAGAGACATACGGCAGTGGGGATGGGGGCATGGGGGGGGGGGGTGGGGCTGTGGGGGGGTGGGGCTGTGGGGGGGGGTGGAGTGTAAGGACGGAGATGGGGGTCTGAGGGTGGGTGGGTGGGATGGGGGGGGGGGTTGGGTGGCGCTGCTCACCTGTAATAGCCCGGGATGACGATGTGCACCCCAGCACTGGGCTGACAGATGTTGGGGATCTTCTGATCATCCATTTTGCGCAGCGAGTCCGTGAAAGGTCCCGTGGCATTGATAACACATTTGGCTCGGACATCAAATTCCTGCCCTATGAAAGAAAACAGCATCAATCACGGGGCGCCCCATTCGTTTCCTGCGGCCGCTTGACAAGGCGGATTATTAATTTATCAGCTAACAGCCCTGGCGTAATAGAGTGCCTCGCTTGTGTCCATGGGAGACTGGTGAGGGGCGGTAATTAATAGGAAACAGACATACCTAATTTCCCTCTCGCCTGCTGGTGTCAAAGTGCAGGGCAGAAAGGCGGAGTGGGTAGGAACCCCTTTAGAGAGTGCACGAGCCACTCGCTGCCTTCACACAATACCCGCTTGGCCTTGGATACCCCTCCTTCCTAACTTGGATACCCCTCCTTCCTAACTTGGATACCCCTCCTTCCTAACTTGGATACCCCTCCTTCCTAACGTGGCTCGTAGCTTAGCATAGCCGCCACAATACTGGTAAATGATCTGTGTTGACAAGTGCTCACACTGTGACTCTCACGGAAAGGATTCAGTGAGACTAGTGAAGGGGGGGGGGGGTGGGGAGACTGTGGGAAATACTGTAGAACTGTGTTGGTCTGATTGTCTAGCTGAGAGGACTCACGATGTACAATGTACAGAATGATGGAGAGGGAGAATCTGAAGATTGCCAGTTGTGAGAGTCATGGGTATTATCAATAACTCTATTTCTCTCATGTACACACACACACACACACACACACACACACACACACACACACCACACACACACACAAACAAACAAACGCACACACATACATACACAAACATTTACACACACACACTGTTAAAGAGTATCACGGTAAAAGACATCAGGGGGCAGTCATGCTCTGAGATCACAAAATCATGGTTATTCATGACACGCTTGAGAACCCCATCTCTTCTCCATTTTGTCTCTCTCCCTCCTTTCCTTACCCCCCCCTTCTCTCTTTCTCTCTCTCCCTCTCTTTCACTCTCTCCCTGAAGAAGAAGAAGAAGAGGAAGAAACCAGTTCCTGTGCATGACATTTAAAAGGTAACTAAGGCCATTTGGAGTAACGCTAATTCCGCATTACATCCCCCCTACCAGATCTGAAGGATCCCAACACCGTCATAAAACGCTTATAAAATATTAAAGCTGCGCTGTGGAAGTACCACCGCCTTGTGCAGGCTTGCGTCGTGATTAGCACTTCAAGACACACACACACCCCACCCCACACACATACATACACACACACCCCCCCCCTCACTCACTCACTCTCTCACACACACACACACACACACACAACCCTGTTTCCCCTTTCTTTTGTTTCCGCGTTACCTGTGATCACGTCCCTGCAGCGCGCTCCGCAGACCCGCGCCGCGCCGCTGTCCGGCTCTGCCCTCTTCAGGAGGTGCACCACTTCAGTGTAATTGGCTATGGCAGCCCCATACCTGGCAGCGGTGAGCGCGATGGCGAGGTTCATTCGAGCATCGTTGTGTTGTCCTGCAGCGAGGGGACAGGAGCAGGGGAGAGGATGTGAGTCAGCCCGCAGCCAGTGACTGGTGGTATGGAAGTGTGTCGGAACCGATATGTCACATCTGTCCCTGTCATTTTGCATCAGCGGCTTGGCTGCTCTGGCCGGCATGCCGAGCACACTGAAAGCCACAGTGGCCCTTTGGCCTGTGTGCCAAATCTAGACCCCAACCCTGACACTTACCCCCCCAACCCCCACCCCAACCTCTCACCCCCCCCAACCCCCCCCCCCCCCCACACACACACACCCACCCAACACAACACCACCTCCCCTCCCCCCCTCTGGCCTGGTGAGGCCCACCGTGGGGCAAAGGGCTGGGCCAGGGAGTTGTCTCCACTCTAAACACACACACACACACACACACCCATACGCACGCACACTTGCACATACACACACACACACACACACACACACACACATGCAGCAGAGTACAGAGCCTGAATGATGAAGACCTGCTCCTACCACACCCACTGACTGCACACTGTACTTTGCTGTGATTTCCTCACACCAGAGGTAAGACACTGAAACAGACCATTAAAACATGCAGAAATGCAGCTCTGTTTGTCTGAGAGAGAGAGAGAGAGAGAGAGAGAGAGAGAGAGAGAGAGAGATAGACAGCCTCTGCAGAGAAGCATTCAGATGATAATCCACAAACTAGAAAGATGGCAGAGGGGGGAAAGGAGAACAGAAATCATTGGAAATAATTATTTGACCCGTCTTTGCCAGACTCTTTCTTCAATCCATCCACATCACGGGAAACACTTGTGACAAGGAATGTTCTTCCTCACAGCCGAGACACTGGGCCAGAATCCCTTTAATGAACAGTGGGGATCTTGTATCAAGATTTATGGATTAATCCCTTTCTGCCACTGAAATACCAGAGATCTATATTCAGAGTCACAAGGTCAGAAGTTTTGTAATTTAAATGAAAAGGTTTAAAAGGTGACAAATGAACAAAGCCGGATTTCATTACAAAGTGATACTTATATACATCTTTTAAGATTTATAGCTGGATAATCTGTGGTTAAAGAAAGGAGAGGAATCCGGATGATTAATCACTTTTAATGTTGGTGTCTTGGGCAACTCTGTTTCTATTTGTTATTGCCAGGGAAGTTGGAGCCCTTTGGTGTTGGCCGAGGATGTTGTTACCTCGGAGGAATGAAGGAGGCTCGCTGGACCCCTGATTTATTTTTTTCTATTTAAACGACTGGAGGCTAAGTAACTGGTAGGCTCTGGTTAATGCTACCACATGCTCCAAGCGATTCTCTCAAGAAGAAAAAACTCAAAGACAGCACAAAAACAGCCACACACACACACACACACACACACACACACACACACACACACACACACAGACACACACACACACACACACACACACACACACACAGACACACACACACACACACACAAAAAACACAAATATAAAGGCCATGCTTTAAAATGAATTACGCACAGGACTATGTAGGCTGCCATAAGGAATTAGAGAATGAAAAGTCTTTTTTTTGTTGGCAGAAAAAAACTACAATATTTCTTTAAATCTTTTAGCTCATGCACTTGAAAACTACCTTTGCTCTAGCAGACCTCTAAGCAAACCTAGCTGAGATCATTCACAACAGCACATACATAAAGTCAATAAATTTAGCCTGCGACAAATGTGCAACACATACCATAATGGTGGTGATTAGAATTTACCAGAGCATTTAATAAATATGTGTATAGATCATACATCCTTACACAACAAAGCGAATAAGTGCCACAACAGCCATCGTGGTACAATTACCACACAGCCTTGCACGCGCTCAGTGCGCAAAGCGAAATTAATGTCAAAACTCCCTGGAGGAGAGGCCAGTGTTCGGCGATGCCCCCACCCCAACCTCCGCTATAATCTGCGCCTCCTGGAGGTACGAAACCCAGTGGAGTGCGAGGAAGTCCGCGGCAGGACAAAATGTTGCAAAATGACAGGGACAATCATGACAATGAATTTCATGTCTCGCAGTCATGAGGCAGAGATGCTTGGCTGAGCTGACTCGTTCAATTAAATTGTTGCAGGTACAGCGGGAGACGCAGTCATTATCCCAGACGCTTCAGTCAACGGCTCCTCTGGCAAACACAGGAAGTGGAGGGGAAATGGGGAATATACACAAAGAGCTGAGAGGTCCAGGCAAAAGTGCTAAAACAAGAGATTTCCATCAAAAATTGCAACTACGATGTGGTCATATAATATGCATGTGCTACTATCTGTATCTCTCACAATAAATACAAAAAAATCTTTCACTTTCGACAGAATTTTCTATCAAAAGATTTCCCTAAGAGTGAAAGTGTCTCTGGATAATGAAATCATATGAGTGTGATGGCTTGCCAAATCTGGAGATGAACTCAGTGGGAGCCCACGCTCCAGTAACAGAGGGTCAGCTTCTGAAATGTCACTGCAGTGATTGTCCCCAACTGAATAACTGCAGGGAGAAAATGGCTACTTAAGAGACAAAATTGTATTTAAATTTTTTTTTTATAATCATCGTAGTGTATTTGTAATAATTAAGCCAAGTTACCAGATTATTATCACTATTTTTATTATTTTAAAAGCAGCCTCTACCAAACACACAGATATCTGCCCTAGAATAAATATTATATAAAAACTGTACTGTACAACATAAAAAGGAAAGGTGATATCATTAAAGGTAAAACCATATAAATAGTCCATGGGCCTAATGCCCCCTCTTTCCCCACTTACTTCTGCTAAATGAGTAAGGTTGACACATCACTGCTCACATAGCTGCCCTGTTCCCCCAGAATATGTTGCCTTTTTGCAGTGCATGGGAATCCACATATCCTCAAATGCTAAATGAAGTCTGACAGATGGCCTTGAGAAACAAAGTTGGGAGTTTGCGGCTACAAAGAAGACCTTGAGTAAACAAGACATGCTATGTACACCCGGGCTAACAATGAACATATGCTTTGTTTTTCTGATGCCAACACAGAACACATATTGCCCGAAGACAGAGTGAGAGAGGCCGGGACGGGTTGGAGCACATCGCCCTATGGCTATTTTTTGTTTGAAAAAAACCTTATTTCTAATTTGTTTACAGCTGGGTGGCCTGAGAGCACACGGCTTGTGTAAAAACATGGAATTACGAAGAGGACTTGGGATGACTTTTTTTTTTCACTTCCGAAAGTGTGAGGGATACCACACATATTATTTTTTAAACTTCTCCTGTCTCCTTTTTTTTCAGTGTTAAATTATTACCTGCGTGCAAGAAATTCTGTCTTATCAACAAAATTACAATATGTGTTTTGTGACCATATGCCGCTATGTATTTTGCCAGCCCCTGCAACGTTTAAGTCAAATATTTGAACAACCATTAACTATTCAAATGAGTGTTTGCTAATGAACTCCCTCTCAAGCACAAAATGTGTCACAGTGAAGTGATAATCTGATGTACAAGATTAATTGCTCCAGAACACAATTACATTCAGTCAGGTGCAACAGTATGGGAGCAGGGAGAGCTGACTGAATAAAAAAAAAAAAAAAAAAAAAAGACTGGGCAGAGTTAAACTCAAAGTAAAAACACACACATGAAACAGGCTGCCCTACATTTTTAGCAGAGGTTTTAAATTAGCATATGTATGGTCAGGGCTGATGAGACTAATTGAGTTTGTCAATCCTGACAGCGGAAAGTGTCAGTGGACGTGTGACTGGTGGACTAACCGTCGTAGTAGACGATGGCCCCCACCAGCTTGTCCTTCTTCAGCATGGGGAAGAGCTCCAGAGCTCTGGCCTTGCTCAGGACGTAGCTGGTCTTCAGGCACTGTGCCCCTGCCACCAAGTCGTACATCTTGATCCCCAGCCAGTAGTACGGGAACTGCCACCACCTATCACAGGGTTAGCAAGAGGGAGAGGAGTCGCTGTTCAACTGGTTATCAATTATTAGGACACTTTAAAAGTGCAGGGGCCTCTAAATGAAGTAAAAGTTTAAAAGCTTCTAGACATGCAAGAACAACATATATCTGAATAATGATGCTAAATAATTGTTCTACTGTCATCTGTGCATATTGATACTTTGTTTGAGGTGTACTTTGAGCATTTGTTGACAATTTAGAATGCAGACATACAAGCACATAAAACAAGGGCTGAAATAGAGAAATGTGTGTATGAAGAAGTACAGTAATTCCAGGAAACGCTGTTTGTTTTTTAAGCTTTCAGAGTTACATGTTGATGTTTACATGTCAACAAGAATACATTGAATATTGATGCTACATGTACATGGACAAGGATAAACTACTCACCTCACCTTTAAAGATAAAGGAAGAAAGTCAAACTACTTACTGTACCTTTAAAGATAAAGAAAGGAAGACTTCAGGGCTCTGTTGAAAAATCTGAATTTTAGTCAGACCTAACCTATCAGGACTAATGACTGTTGAGCTTTTCCAGCACATTCTGAAGACTTCATCAGAAAGCGATACATGTTTCATAAAACCTAACTGTAGGCGTACACATTGTATATTCTCCCAATACCTCATTAAAAAGGTGATGTCACTAGAAAAACCTGCTATACCCAATTTCCAACGAGATTCCAAAGCCATGGGGTTTTAGGTCAGTAACATGGATGGTGAGGCTCTGTTACTGTCACCAGTGGCAGAGGCATGGTGGCGTGAACAACGCAAACTGTCATCTCATCCCAGGGTAAAAAAAAGGGTGCCATCGCAGGCACTCCACACAAAGGCCCCTGTGTTTTGCTTTTTTCATGTAAAGCCACATAAAGTGGAGGCCGTGGTAGATGTCATGGAATTTCATTAGAGCTCTGAGCAGGAAAAGACAAAAGGGAAATGCTGATGAACCCAACAAAGGCCGATAAAAAGGCAATTAACAGGGATGGAAACAGCACACAATGTGTACATTAGAATAGAAAACTGATACCGCCTTTGGGTCAAACGTTGTTTTCTCATGCACACTGACGTAACTTTCAGCTGTTTACCAGAGGCCAGTGTTTAAAGCCACTCTGTACATGTAAATACTGACCTCTGAGTAGTGGGCTAATCTATTAGGCTAATTTTTACATTTGCAAAATATCTGTACAGAGATGCAGGCATTCTCACGCTCAAAGTAGTGTAGAATATTTTCTTCAGTTGTTGTGCTACATTTCATATCTGATAAATCTAACTACTATCGCCTTAAAAACTGTTATGAATCCACTGTGTCTGAAACATCTGCTGAAACATTTTATGCTTCACTGATACATTCCATTTCAGACATAGAACAAAGCATACATACTAATGTGCATGGCCAGTCTCTCTCTCTCTCTCTCCCTCTCTCTCTTTCTCTCTCTTTCTCTGCCTATGTCCTCTCTGATGACAGCAGTAACCCTTTCTAAGGCACTGTGAGGTAGGTGAGAGGTACGGGGGCAGACTGATGCCTGTGTATGTGTGTGTGTGTGTGGGGGGGGGGGGGGGGTGGTGGCGGGTGATGAGTCGGGGGGTATGAGAGCACAGCGCGGCACTCGGAGCCTCTCCTCCCAGCCCCGGTAATGAGCCACACCTGTACACTGCTTTAAATACCAGAGAGGATCGTAAATGTCATGTGCAATTAAAGCTCATGATACAAAGCGGCACAAATCAAATCAAGCCCCTCAGTTCACGCCGGCCTGAGACGAGGAGATGATGGACCACACACTCGCACGTCTCCCCCCCACTCTACCGAGAGCAATCGGCGGGAAGTTTATTGCCTCTGGGGCAGGGCCAGAGGTTTTAGTGACCATAGTGGGACCGGACTGGACCAGAGTGCCCCCGGGTCTGAAGCCAAATAACTGAGCATCTTCAAGGAGGGGGGGCTGGGGGGTACGGGGGCACCTTGTTCAGTTTTACGGCACCAACAGATGTGCTGCAGATGAGCGCAATATCTGCTCATGGCGGAAGCCATTCAGGTGTTCTCCCAGTTCTTTTGCCGTTAATTAATCAAATTACGGTTTCCTCTGTGCCTGTGATTGGGTGACCTTTTGCGGAGCCACTTCAATCACAAGAGCTCAGGTGTCACGTGGGCTGACTGACACAGATCGGGATGAAACTTCACCATCACCATCACACACAGTTGTTCAGGTAATTGGAGAGGGGCATCCCTCCGACTCCAAATCCACAAGTTCATCATAATTAAAACCAAACACAAAGGAACCATTTCATTAACCATTAGCACACAATTAGTTCGGTGCTCACAATCCCATCAGGTGGACCAGTAAATGGACCGGCCATTTCAAACCACGAGATTAGTCACACTGGTAATGTCCAGCAGGAAGGTTAAATGGTATGCAGATATTGTCGTTCTTACTGAGCAGGACTCAGGTCTAATGAGAGACTGAGAACACTTACTTGTAGACAGGGAGCATTATGGGTAATGGGGCAGAAAGATGAGGAGCGACCTCCAGCAGGTTGGAGCGTTCATGGAGAGCCTCCTTCACCATCATATACTGCAAAAGAAGCCAGAACATCACTACATGACTAGTTCAAAACACTACTCTGTAAAGATGTCATACAGAAGTAGTATCACTCATGATTGTGTCACCTAGCTTTGACTCAACTTGAAAGGACTTAAGCAGCCTCACTGAAATGGGAATAAAGGTAGACTAGATATGCAGTAGAAGTGCCTATCTATCTATCCAGGATATTTCTGTGGGTGCTCTTTGAGTCTTTGCCAGTCAGGTAGAATGTCCCATGTAACTGCTGAGTGTGCACTTGCACCACCTGCAATCACACTAATTGGGCCCTTCCATGGCTCACCTGCATGACCCCGCTATGTTCAAACAGATAGGAAAATAAGCCCAGGAAAGAACAACACGCGCCTAAAATAATGAGATTTCTCAGGTCTTGGGAAATGTAACTGAAAAACGATGACATTTGGATTTGAACCCAGGTGACTCCTTAACAATACACAGACAAAAGGGAGACCCAAATGCTTTACTACACCCATTACTTTAATGCAATTTTCCATATTAATTTTCATCTTGATAATAACAGCCGCACTCTATTCTTTCTTTTTTTTTTCAGTTCAATCCCAGTGTGGTGTGGTGAATTCTTTGAAATAACTTCACTAAAGAGAAGGAGACAGGGAACGGGAAGAGGGGGGAAAGAAAGAGAAAGATATCACCTCCACTCAGTCTATGTGTGCATGTCAAGAGCTAGCCTGAATGAATGATGAACAGAGTGGGGAAATAGAACAATATGACCAGACGGACCAGGAATTCCACAGATAAGTGTCAGCCGCGGAGAAAAAATGAAGCATTTACCTGTTCATAATCTAATTTCATGATGGCTTTCTGTAGATATCGGACTCCGCCGTGAATGAGCTTGGTGCTTCTGCTGCTGGTCCCCGATGAGAAATCGTCTCTCTCTACCAGGGCAGTCTTGAGATCTGACAGTGGGGAAGCCAAGGCAAACAGATAAACAGCAGCCTGATATTTGGCTACTTATTTTCCCCAAATGTTTAGAATGCATTGCATATCATTTTCATATGCATCGTCCCTCTTCTGTAATGTGCTCGAAGGAGAAGATATTGAGAGGGCATTCATATCTCCTTTGGGTGCCAGGCGGCATTCATATTCATGGGAGAGGCTATGGAAGGTGTGAAACCTAAAATGTTTACCAAAAAAAAACTGTTTATTTCGAATCATATTTCAAATTCATATTCTGCAGTCAAGGATGCCAGAAACTATTCCTGAAAGGGAATTGCTGAGGAGATCTATCTATAGACTATATAGTCAGATTCTGATGATGAAAAAATCTTTGAATTGATAGTTTCAGAGGATCAGATTTTGTTGATGTGAGTTTTCCAACATGGAATGGAGTTGTTTGTGGAGTGGATAAATCCGGAGAACTCTTAACATTGAGGACTAGTCCTCCCTCTCAGTTCCAGTCTTTCACCATTTCAAGCTTCTGTCCCTGACGGCTGGAAGCTGCAAATCCCAAATTTGAAAAGAAGAAAGGGGAAATAAATGTGGATTAGGGAAGAAGGATGAGGGGCTTCCAGTCCCCCCCACCTCCCTCTCCATTTGTTCTCCAACATTAGACAGTAAAAATGGATAAATGAAAAAAAAAAAAAAAACAGGGAAAAAACAGATTAAAAGAACCTCAAACCATGAGCATAGATAATTGATTTAGGAAGTAATGGGAACCACACGAGCAACCCTGGGCGTACCCAGAGAGTCATGTTTCAAACGCCATGATTGGGCTTCTGCCCTCTCACTGTCTCTCTTGGCTTTTTTTCTGGAGGAGGAGGAGAGGGAAAAGGAGGAGGAGGAGGAGGAGGAGGAGGAGAAGGGGGAGGGCGAACATCCTCCAAGTCCAACACTTCCACTGCTCTTCCCTTCCTCCCTCCCTCTATCCCTCCCTCCCCAAGATCCCCAGCTGAAGCGACTTAAACGCCTGAGCTCCTGAGAGGAGGCTTGGAAGCAGCTCCATCACAATGGAGTATCAGGTTACGCAACATCGGCGTGCCGAATATCCATCGCAAAAGCTTGCGAGGGGGGACCAGCACAAAAGTGTGCCGCGCAACAATCCCCCCCAAATAAAAAGACGCCTCTGAACCGCAGCTTGCCTGCCACAACAGCAAAACAAATTGGATTCATTTGATTTTTTTTTTTTTTTTACGTCCGCCAGTCGAATATGCGCGCGTGGCGTCTACAGCACACTGTGAACACAGCTCTGTGGCGGTATCTAAAGTCCAGAATCCTGTGCTTAGGTCTCGTTTAAATCCGCTGGGCATGAGTTAATCATAAAAACACTCTCTGTTGTTTCCTCTATTTCCCATCCAAATACAAATGCAGGCAACTTATTGTAAACCTCTTTGCATTGCATTTGGCTCCCTGCTGTGAATACATGGTTGAAATGGACCCCGGAACAGTGACTAGGGCCTCTCTTAGTCCATGCGACACTGGTTCATCCATTCATTAATCATTTAGCCTTCCTAAGTCCTGCTTATGCTAACACCTCAGCTAATGCCTCGTGAGAAATGACAAAACACACAGTGGGGGTGTCGGGGCAAGATGGTGGGGTTGGGGTTAGGAGTGTGGATTTTGAACTCACTGCGCGTGACTGCGTCTAAGGCACAACCTGAGCCCGTGGCCCCGCCCCCGACCACGAGCACGTCGAACTCGTCCGTGTGGCGCAGGGCCGAGAGCTGGTCCGCTCTGGAGGGAAGCACATCCTGGAAGGTCATTTTCACCTGTTCCGCAGCCTGCACTCGGGTCTAGAGCCCATCCGAGCAAACAGACCAGTCATCCATTTCATTGTCATATGACTCGGGGGGACAGTGCACATTAATAAATGCATTTCATTATTATGTATGTCCTCATATTGTTTATGATGGATTTTTAAGAAAACACAAATCATGCATTTTCTGTGGGGAAAAAAAGCGTCTGACAGCACAAAGAAATAAGAAACAATCAATCACATGCTAATTTATTTACCCCCCCCCCCCGCCCCCACTCCAAACTAGTGTCCGGCTAGATTAATCACGAATATGCATGCCACACAAGCATTCAAAAACAATACTGCAGCCATGCAAGAGATAGGGAAGCACTCAGCTGTTAAAAGACATGTAGACAGTTAAACAAATACAGTACTGTAGGAGAGCACGTATGACCAGTGAAATTAGTGTTATTGTTTTGAGGAATAACATAATTTCTTACCCATTGAGGCTTTTGGATGGAACATGAGGGACAAATGAGACCCAGACAATGCAATAAGTGTTTTTTCAACGATGGATAGACTCAGTTTAAAATAAAGTTCAAATTACATTACATCCATTGAGAGAACAGAAGTGTTTTAAAAGACATCCAAAAGAAAACATGTCTATTGTCTCTGTATATCTAAATGCAATGTGTGTATATATGTGTGTGTACTAATGTGACAGCAGGTACTTTAGAGAACAAATGAGTCGTGTCAGGTGATGTAGTTGCTATGCTAAATAACTCGACAAACACAAGCCTGGATCTGGAGTCTGTTGTTACTTATGTTCACATCATCAGTGCACTGACACATGTACTGCTTGAGGCCCGAGAGTTTAGTTAAGAACAGCCTATTAAAACATCATCTTCTGTGTTACTTCCCTCACTAGCTGTGGTTTCAGTCACATTAACATTATGTCCCCCAGCTTCAGAACTCTAAGTACGGTGTTTACGGCATTATTCTTTTGGAGGCTTACCTGTTTTTGTTTTTGCTCCCTCAGTTCTGAGAAGGCATACAATGCGACGGCCGTTCCCCCACCAAGGGCAGCTACCTTAGCTGCCTTCCGCACAGCCATAGTGTAGGCCTACGGCCCAGTTCTCCTGAGTGGAAAAGAAAGGCATCATTGTTTTTATTTGCATACTTGAAGTGGGCTGTTATGTGCCAAATTCAACTTGCTGTGCAAACTCCTTTCTCCTGAAGTCACAAAACCATTTATTATAATACCACTTCATTTTCAGTTCTTTCCTTATACTACACAGGATGTTTTACCCCATGTTTACCCCCGCAGAGGAGGTTATTCAGTGCAGTTTGTTTCTTTGTCAGTCTGTAAGTAGGTTTATACAAAAACTGTTGTCCCGATTTTCATTTGACATTGTGCTATATAAAGCACAGCATTTGGCCTTGGTGGAAGTCTATGCTATTCTAACTTACATAAGTTACCATAAGTTATCTTTTTTATCACTTTGTATAAAACATACATTAACAAAAAGACCTCCGAGTACAACACATTTTGTAATACTGGGCGAAGTAATTGTGCTATTTTTCAGTAATTTAGAAGAGCTGACCGAGCATAGGGGTAAAACGTCTTCTTGGTTTGAATGAATGGGGCTCCATTGCAAAAGCAGCAAACATTTAAAAGAAGCATGTCAAGCTTCTTAAATGATTACACAAAACACTTTACTCCACTTAAGGCCTAAACACCTCTTCTCCTCCCTCTAGTAAATATGTTTACCCTCATAGAGATTGACAAGGCTGCTCCAGGTTCACCTCCTTTCCATTGGAGCACAATTTAACAATTGATTGTGGCATCGAGGCCACCTGCAGCTTCCGAATACATTTTCATGAGAAAAAAGCACAACTAGGATATATTGCTCCATGACATGAATATGCAAAGACTTGAAGACGCTGGCACAGTCATTACTAATGTTGCTGCCAATTACAGAGCATGTCATGACACTATGATCCATGAATATTCATCGCTGACTGATATACAGACGCTATTGAGCAAAGGCCTCTGTCCCCATATTACTGTCTCATTGTGGCTGGTGAACAGGTATCTCCATCATGCCAGCAAGGCACCATCCAGCTGCCAGATAAGCTGTTCCACCAGGCCTAACTAGTTAAATGTGTGTTATATAAAGGTGTATTAAAGTGATGGAGTACTCCACAGCTCCAAAGAGCATGCATTAAAGCATATTAAGTAGACATTTAGTCTTCTAAAGAGGGAGCCTTAAATTGGAAATAAGACATAGCACACTGCCTAAAGGAATGGGATGTTTCAGGTGTCTCAAAAATGACAGTGCACGCCTGTATTCTACTGAAACAGAAAGCCCAAAAAATGTCCCTATGCATGTCTTTATGTGTGGAGCCTGCCAGATATTTTTCACTGTGTAAAAGTAACCCAAAGCTCAATACAAGCTAAAGGCTAATGAGTTTGTCATTCAATTGGCTTAAAATTCTGAAATCCAAAAATTCCTTTGTCCGTGATTGGAGTTGGACTATTGTGTCCCACTTACAGTGAAATCTGATACAATTACAGCCAACTGGCAACCAACTATATTTAACCTTCAAATGTTATCAGTCATTAAAGGGGCACAGAAGTTTGCAAAAGATTAAGGATAATGGCTGTTACCTGGAGATAAGTGTATGAATGATGCTTGCCTGTGGCTAGTAGGTTAAGTTTGAGATCAAACGATAGCTGTTGTTACCGTTTCTCTATTGATTTATATGTATTTTCCAATTACTGAACAAGCTAAATCTCAGTGGCATTCTTCTCACAAAGGTTATACAATTGAACAATGAGTACACAAGATCAAGTGGAGTTTCTGAAGTGTATTTATGATCCACTGCAATTCAAATATGAAATGAGTTATTCTCATGCTACCTAGTCTGTAAAAGTCCTCTTGACTATACACTGCATGCTTTCTAATGCCCTATACGGATACAGATACAATGACTGAAACACATTTTATTGCTACAGAGGTAAAATTCATAATGACAATAAAAAATTATGCAATAAGAATCCTCATGTATGTTATGAGTAAAAACAGACCTGATCTAATAATAGATGTGTCACATTTCAGCAAAATGACTGAATGTAGTCTGCAACAGAACCCATGGCCTGGTGTCCCTTGTGTTCTGCATAGCAGACAATGCACACATGAACTGAGTATATTCATAGGTCTAATACCTTCCATACTAAGTCTAGATTTCAGCCGTGAATGCTTCAAAGCTCACAGTACATGTTTCGAGTACTTCTGTAGTTGACTTGTATAGAGTACATGTGTAGTTGACCAAACTAACTGATACACATTTTACGATAGTGATCCACTGGCTTTCCTTTCCCCTCAGAAATGAGACATGACATCTCATGCTTTAAGCATGCTCTTTAAAGTGCTTCGTGACTATAAATAGGCCTACCTTATAGTTGTATGTTTGTATAAGCAAAGCTTTCAAAGCCACATTTACAATGTAACTTATGACCCATGTTTGAAATACAATCTTATAAATGTGTGCTTTCCTAAATAGGTTACACAAGACTAGCCCACCACATCAGCAATTCTTTCAGGAATGCATCAAAATGATAGGCTACTTGCAAAAGTGACCAAAAGATTTGATGCAACCACAAGATAGGCTACTGTAACTGCCCCTCACTAGTGAGGGTAAAGAACTATTGATAATTTTTACCTGATTCATTAGCTGCAAGGAACAACTGCATCTTTTGACATGACAGCTTTGCATCATGGATGCTGTAGTTACTTTTTTCACTTAGACAAGAATCGTGGGATTTAGATTTGGCACTTACGGCTTCTTCGATGCTTCGAAGTAATCGTGTGTACCCAACAAAGTAGGCAATGACAGCCTTTGCAGTGATTGTGGCACGCAAGGATTTATCTGCAACTGTTTTTGGCAACCAAACAAGGAAGTGAGGACGGTTTGATGAACGGTTCGCTCATCGAATCGAATTGGAGAATGGGCTTCCTTATCCAATCGCGCAGACTGTTACCGGATTACATCTTGCTTGCCGGTGACGCAGTGGTTTAAGCTCTTTAAAGTCAGAGAGATGAATCTGAAGGAGCTCAACTACAGAGTTCAGAGAAACATCTCTGATTAAAGTAACATCCCAATATAAGTACTGTGATGTCATAAATGAAAGATTCCACCTGTGTTGATGGATCATATTGATTAGGCTACAACAGATATTTCATTAACTGTCATGTAATTCCTCTTCAGGATGGTAATAGTTATTTATAAATGACGAAATCATAACATCTATAACTTGTGTTTTGAGTACAACGGTCTCTGTTGCTGGTTAAACTTTCAAGGAAGGCTTTCCTCATATTTCTGACACAGGACCCCAGAGTGTGCGTGCATCTTGCCTTGACAACAGTTTGAAGCAAAGATCTTAGAGCAGCACTCTAGAATATTTAGTTTGAAGTAGTCAGTTGGAACAGGTGGAACTCTGAAACGTGGCCTGGACTAATTTTGACAGAAAAGTCCCAAGGCTCCCTGAGGAAGAAACACGGAAATACGTGTTGCATTAGCCAAACAACATGGAACCTATTTTACTCCTTAACATTTGTACTGGCAAAAAAAAAACTGACAGTGCAAGTTTAAATGTTAACTCTTCATTTTGGAATTTATATGCATCTTCAAAAAACCTATAGGCCTTTAATCACCGTGACTTATTTCATATTGTCCAGGTACTGTTTGCCTGTGGAAGAAAAAACAAAAGCTCTTTCAATGTCTCTCACCAGGTTGCTCATCAGCTACAGTTGACTACTAATGAAAAGGCTATGCCACATCATTTTGGTCACTTAGTTTGGATACATTTCTGTTAAATGAATAAAGTCATTGTCTTGACTGAATTTACACACACACAGAGAGAGAGAGAGAAAGAGAGAGCGAGAGAGAGACAGACAGACACACACACACACACACACACACACACACACACACACACACACACACAAGCTTACAAATCATTTTGTACTGGTCCTCTCTTACATGGGTTATTCCAATCTCTTCCACAATATCAGTGGTATGCCTACCCACATCATCAAAGGTGCCATTTTCAGGTATCAACTATACGTAGTGGTCTATAAGTGTCTGCCATCTCTCTAGTATGGCATCTCTCTTGAGTGACTGAGATTTGTGTGGGAGTGATGATACAGACTTCTTACAGTCATCAATGGTCTCTGCTGCTTTAGGTGCATTAGGTAGGGAGCACACATTCGGGCCTAGGAGTGTCTCTACTGCTTTCAGAGAATATTTTTATTTGACAAATGTTTCATTCTGTTATGAAAATGACACTGTCAAAAATATGGACAAATATGGTGATACAATTGAAAACACAAAATTGAGAAGCTAAATACACAAAATTATAATTACACCCCCAGTACTTGGCACAATACAACTGAACAAATTATAACTATGACTACCTTGTAGGCCTATTTTTTGGCATCAACCCAAATATAACTGCTAAATTATCAGGAAATTATCCACTGCAGACTGTGCACGTCAGACCTGCCCAAAGCAAACTTTAAAGGTTTTTCCCTTGTGCTGTGCCTTGTGGGAAGTCTTAAAACAAGTTGCAAGTAATCACTTACTTGAGAGAAATCTTAGCCATGCATAGGCACAGGGTTCTATTCACTGGGTTTGATGATGAGGTAAGATCAGTTTGAATGACCAATGGCTGGTGAACAATACTGTCCTCTAGAGGAGAGTGCAATATGCCATGGAGAGAAAATACTATGACATGGAATTTCATGTGTTCATTTTTTTAGCTCTGGCCAAATCTTTACAAAGTAAATGTGGAGGTCGGTCTGCAGAGGGGTTGTCTATCAATTGTTTAATAATATTTTGTCTATATCTTAATGTGACGTATGGATACTTGTGCATCTAAAACTGTTGTTTGGCTGGCCAGTTATGAGTAGGCCTATGTCCTCTATCATGTGTGAACTACAGTAACTGTGTAGTAACCAAATACTTCAGACTAGGTAAAAACACAGCAATGTGACAATTTCTTGCAGGGTGCGTTGGCAGCGTCAAACCTGGTGTTCCTTGCATCACGCTCCACTGTGCCGGTTGCTCACGCATTTCCCTCTAAAATTGGCCCATGATGACAACTGACAGTGTCGTTCACTAGCCCACTCCCAGTCGACCAGCTGGGACAATTACTAGGCACACATCTTCATAGGTACAAATGCACGCACAATTCTACAGCTGTCTGTTTTCCCCTCTTGTGGCCTTCAGAGAAAATTATATGGAACGGATTGCTTTTTTATTATTATTATTATTATTACTTATTTATTTTATAAAACGCAACAGATGATGAAACTGACTCTACCTTTCTCGTGGCGTGTACGGAACAATGCTGCATTATATGCAGGTAGGCCTACTAACTATTTGAATTTGAGGTGAAGTGAGAGGCAAACTCTGTGAAAATCAGCTTTTTACTACTTCTATGTGAATTACAGGGTTCAAGGAACGTGGAACAAGAGGCCCGGGTTCAGTCCAGTCCGTAAATAACACATTAGTCTATCTGAACAAATTAATTGCTACTCTAATAAAAAAGCAAGGACAGGCGTTGGCCACTTGGTGTCCGAATCTTTGCGCAATGGCCGATTGTCTCCCTTTAGGTATTCTATTTCCTTTTCCTGCGTTGCAAAACATCATTTCAAGTAGCAGAGGACAGGTGTATGTAAAAGAGCGGCACCTTTTCCAGAAGACTTGAAGCTTGTTTTAAAGGGATTGGTGGCAGCCTGACGACGCCGATGACGTCCTCACTGTAGACACGTGGGCCGTGGTTAGCGGAGCTCACATAAACAAAGGCACATTGGAAAGACTGAGTAGTCGATGCCCGTATTTCTAGCTGCTCGCTACACAAGCGGCAAGTCTGTTTCGTGAAACCGCCTGGTCGCTTATTGTATTGTGGAGCTTTACAACTGACAAGGAGAAGATATACACTCACCCTATTGGTACATGGATACTCTACAGCTTGTCTGATGGTTCCATAAGGTATGTTTAGACGATTTTGTTATTTCTTATTAATTGTCAGATTGGTTGACAGTACATTGTTTTTTTGGCTGTAATGCTTCGGGCGAAACATTGTGATGCTGAACTCAGGGATTGAAAGTAGCATGAAGCTATGAATGTAAAGACTCTGACGTTTCGTTTTCGGAGCTGGCATTAACTTAATTTCTATGTGTTTCGCTGGATATGCGTTGTTTGCTAATTTAAAGGGAATCTCGACCGCATCATATTGGGTCATGTTTTAAATAGTTTGCTTTTTAAAACTGTTTGGTCTTGAGTCATGATGGTAGGTTTAGTAGGTTTTTGGCATAAGATATTTCTTCAACCATATTTAGCTCAAAGAGCATGCGTTCCTATGGAGAATCCGTGAATGCGCTTCTACAACGCAAAACTTTATTTCTTTGTGTAGGCTCTTGAAGCACTTTCTGGGATTTAAGTGTGTAATCTCTATCTTTTTATGTTGCACATTTTCGGTGTCGTAACACTGTGCAACTGATTTCTGTCAGTCAGTGGTGGTCAGATTCTTTAACTGTTGAGAGCGTGCTTTTTGCACACTTGGAACATATGAGCCTACATCGCCATTGCGCAGTCAGAGTAAAAGTTATTTATTTTAATAGGGGGAGAATCCAGACAAAACACTACTTTCTTGAATCCTGATCCCAAACCGATCCTGACAGCATCATCCATTTCAAGTGTCTCCGAATTACAGTCACACGACTGAAGGTATGATAACTCACTTCACTGTTTCAATGTATAACTTTAAAAAAAAAAACTGAAATGACAGTCTAGTAACATGAGCCAGTTCAGAGCTAATGCATGCCAAAAAAAAGTATGTCAAAAAGTTATTATTGTCTTTCTATACGTCTGCTTGCACATTTCTTCCTTTTAAAATTGTATAGCTACATTATTAACAAGCACACAATAAATAACAAATTAAACCTTTTTTTTACTGCTTTTTTCATACAGCCATGCCCTGCGTCCAAGCTCAGTATGGGTCATCACCTCAAGGAGCCAGCCCCGCTTCCCAAAGCTACAGCTACCACACAGGTGGAGAATACAGCTGCGACTTCCTTACGCCTGAGTTTGTAAAGTTTAGTATGGACTTGACCAACACTGAAATCACAGCCACCACCTCGCTTCCTAGTTTTAGTACATTCATGGACAACTACAACACCAGTTACGACGTAAAACCTCCCTGTCTGTATCAAATGCCCCACGCTGGAGAACAGTCCTCTATCAAGGTGGAAGACGTTCAAATGCACAGTTACCATCAGCAAAGCCATTTGGCCCCGCAGTCCGAGGAAATGATGGCCCACTCTGGGCCCATGTACTTCAAGCCTTCCTCGCCGCACGCTCCCACTACGCCAAACTTCCAGGTGCAGCCAAACCACATGTGGGAGGACCCTGGGTCCCTCCACAGCTTCCACCAGAACTATGTGGCGGCGACTTCGCACATGATAGACCAGCGTAAGAATCCGGTGTCTAGACTGTCCCTGTTTTCATTCAAGCAGTCCCCTCCCGGCACGCCTGTCTCGAGCTGTCAAATGCGCTTTGACGGTCCTCTCCACGTCTCCATGAGCCACGACAGCCCGGGAGCGCACCGGGGCTTAGACGGCCAAAGCTTCGCCGTCCCCAGTGCCATCAGGAAACAAGCCGGGCTAACTTTCCCCCACTCTCTCCAGCTTGGCCATGGACACCAGCTGATGGACAGCCAAATCCCTTCCCCTCCATCCAGAGGATCGCCGTCTAATGAGGGTTTGTGCGCAGTCTGTGGAGATAACGCCGCTTGTCAGCATTATGGAGTTCGAACTTGCGAAGGCTGTAAAGGCTTCTTTAAGGTAAGCTAATTTGTTTCATATGCAGTCGGGTGATTTTGTTGTAAGATGATAAGATGATACTCTTGATGAAATAATACCAAAAAGATGTTTCCTGCGATGGTGCAAGCTGCATACATATGTCTATCTACACCTGTGTTATGGCAGCTGTAGCTCAGCAGGTCTGTTGACAGTCATCGATTAAAAAAAAACTGTCATTAGCGATTAGTGATTATTTGACTAATTTTTAAATTGTTCTATTATACCATCCTTTATATGATTAGTGTAGCTTAATTGACCAGCGTTTGTTCCCACACAGCTTTAGTTGCTCCCTCCACTAAACCATTATCTCTTCCAATGACACTCATGTGTGATCAATATTTTAGACAGGCGGCCTACCTGTAAATTGCACAGAATACTTGGGGTTCTTTGCATGCAATTGTAAATTCAACCCGACAAGTGCTGACAATCTGATTAATTTAAAACCTAAAAAATGTCCTGTCTGTTTGCAGCGCACTGTTCAGAAGAATGCTAAATACGTCTGCTTAGCGAACAAAAACTGTCCTGTTGACAAGCGCCGAAGAAACAGATGTCAGTACTGCCGCTTCCAGAAGTGCCTTGTCGTCGGAATGGTGAAAGAAGGTAAACAAATATTTTGCATTGTCAGTCAATGTAATTATTAATAAAATGAACATAAACGAAACTAATCTGAGTTGGCTGGTGATGCGCAGTGGTGTGATTGTATTTGTTACCACTGGAAGTTAATGATGCATCACAAGAATAATGACACCTTTTACTTTATTTCTTGCAGTTGTTCGGACAGCCAATCTAAAGGGACGAAGAGGCCGTCTACCTTCGAAACCCAAAAGTCCACAAGATCCATCGCCCCCCTCTCCACCCGTCAGTCTTATCAGCGCTCTAGTTCGGGCCCACGTTGACTCGAATCCCTCCATGTCTGGCCTGGACTATTCCAGAGTAAGGCCCACTTTCACTGCATACGTTGCTAGAGAGAGACTAAAGACCGTAAGAGTATTTGTATGATGCCATTAATATTACGTTCAGTTTAATGTCACGCTATGATGTATAATGGACTTTGAACATATGAAAGGTGGCATATTTTATTATGTAAACTGCTTTGAAACAGAGAGTTCCATAAAACACACATACGAGTATAACTGGAAAAAGTACACCCCTGCTCGAAATAGGCTTTGCAATTTCACGGGTTATATATTTTAAAGGACCTCATTAAGCTCTGTCTAAATTAAATTCCAGTTTCAGGCTAACCCTGACTACCAAATGACTGGAGACGACACTCAGCATATCCAGCAGTTCTATGATCTCCTGACGGGCTCCATGGAGATCATCCGAGGATGGGCCGAAAAGGTCCCCACGTTTACTGATCTTCCCAAACAGGACCAGGACCTGCTCTTTGAATCAGCCTTTCTGGAACTTTTTGTTCTGCGCTTGGCGTACAGGTAAGGCCTGCAGATTAAGCGTCGAACATGATAATGAGCAGTCATCCCTTAAGCTCTGCCGCCATGAGCCTCTTAAATCCTCATTTAATTGCTCGCGGTAATTAATGGCATTTTATTATTAATTGCAGGTCCAACCCGGCGGAAGGCAAACTCATTTTCTGCAACGGAGTGGTTTTGCACAGGCTACAGTGTGTGCGCGGATTTGGAGAGTGGATTGACGCAATTGCGGAGTTCTCCTCGAACCTCCAGAGCATGAACATAGATATTTCAGCATTCTCCTGCATTGCTGCACTCGCCATGGTAACAGGTGAGAATCATGCATATTTTTCTTTATTATTCGGGCTGAAATAAATCCCCTGGGTTCTCTACATGCATTAGATAAAACACATTTAGCTAAAGCGGACCTTAGGAAAATTAATTCATTTCGTCAATGCTTTAATTTCAGAGAGGCACGGTCTTAAGGAGCCGAAGAGGGTGGAGGAACTCCAAAACAAGATAGTAAACTGTCTAAAAGACCAAGTTACTTTTAACGGCGGTGGTTTAAACCGTCCAAACTACTTGTCAAAACTTTTGGGAAAACTCCCGGAACTGCGCACGCTCTGCACACAAGGTCTGCAGCGCATCTTCTACTTAAAACTTGAAGACTTGGTCCCTCCGCCAGCAATAATTGACAAACTTTTCCTTGACACCCTACCCTTTTAAAACCCCAACAGACAATTTCACACGACCTCAAAGAACTTCCACGGACTCTGAGTATTCCTGTCGCATTTTTTTTTAACAATCGGCGCTCTTTTCCCCTTAACTATTCGCAAGCCACGCCAAGCCTCCAAATAGCGATCAAGGATCCATAAATGACCATGCAGAAGAGGATGAACATAAAGACCATCAACAGAGTGATAGGTTTCCAGCTCTTCTGCTTTGTAGGCTACAATCTCTCCTGTAAGAAAATGAACAACCTATACAGGGAAAGTTATTCACTAATGATTTTCTGTATCTGATCTGGAAAGTCCATGATGAAGTTAAAGAATTTCTTGTAACTGCTATTCCTAATTATTGGCATCTATGTAAACAGTTAAATGTAATATAATCCATTTATATATACATATACATACGATAGATTTATGTGATGCGTCCAAAAACGCGACTTTATAAGATGTGTATAAAGCTCGTAAAAACCTTTCATTTGTTTTCTTTTATAACGTGTGCCTATGTGTCTGTCAGGATTTCAAAGGAAGTATTTGGAAAAGGCAACGCATGTTGTAGGATTTTTTATAGGCACTTGCTATTGAGGTGATGTCTATATTATACATTATATTCCGGACACTATGTAGTCTGCTAGATTTTATAAAAATTCGTAGTATGGAACAACTTTTATGTATGACACATGTGAAAAAGTATATCATCTGTATAGGTAAAAAGGGACCCATCGTGTTTGTAAAACTGTCAGACATTCCTCGTTTGTATGTGTTGTATGTATTGTTGCTGTTTAATATAAACGTTTCTATATTTATTATTTTGTTGCCAAAAGCTACATTAAGCATGGTGCAATTTTAAAATAATTTCAAACATTATTCATTATTAGCACGTTGTCTTTGTTTTCCTGTCTGAGAGACGTCTAAGCAGTTATGACATAATTTCCCATCTAAGATAAAAGTATGTCATATATATTCATATAGGTTTGTGCTGTACATCCACTGCCTTTTTCTATGGTGTAATTGAGTATTGCAATGCGTTCGGTGCCGATTCCGAAAAAAATCTCAATGAGAAAGAAATATTTAATGTTTACAAATAAAACTTCTAAAGCATTCCTTTTTTTTCTCTTCATAACTGACACTGATCAAACAGGATTAAGATAGGATCATATAAAATTATTTTAATTATCTACGACAAAGCTAAACAATATGCTTATTTATGAAATAATAATGCATGAATGCAGGCAGCAGGTTGTAGTTTTTATTACACTGAAACTAGTGATATATAATATAGTCTCATTAAACAACTGGGTAACAATGACCCGATTATTCATTTGATTCACGTGAATAATGTTCAGACCTGACTGAATAAAGGCGATAGACTAGGCTACATCTTTTCAAAGTCACGAAACAACAAGACGTGTTTTGTTGTGAACGTGTGCAATCAAGCTGCATGATGGTATTGCAACGTAAAACAAATGGCCTAGAGCTTATAATAGATATTTCAAACGAAGCAATGAATTAAAACAAACATTTATAATCAACCTCCCTCTAAAGACCAAACGAATTAAAGTAAAAGCAAACAATACTTACATAGGTGTATTTAAAAGACAAAACTAAGTTTTTATCCTCACGAGTGGTTCTGATGATTCGAGAAATGCTTCAGCAGCCTACGCAGATGAACTTTAAAAGGACAAGATGGAACATCTCTGCTGCATTTGTGAAAGTAGATTTAATTGTCACGTCTTCTTTATTTTAGGCTTACCTTCATTATAATGGTTTCTAAAGTGGTTGACTATTTGGCTAAGTTTTACGCTTGGTGGACATTAGGTTATCAGCCCTTCGAAAGTGTAACCTAATGTAATACGAACATGTTATTTTTCGCGAACAGAAAGAAAAATAAACAAACATGATGAACGAAAAGAAATTATTTGGTTGGTTAGTATATCCCATAAAGCAATGATGACAACCTTCAGTAACACTTGGTGGTTTGATGAGGTTTCAAAGCCAAAGGAGAGATCAAACGTGTTTGGCAGAATTGTCTGAAGCCCTGAAGATCAGCCTGTTAAAATATACAACACTTACATCTACTTATGAAACATATAATATTTGTTTATTATCTTCTATGCGTTTGACAATATGGTGTTGTCACTGCAGAAAACAATCCTCGGCTCCTTTCACTAAAAACTTTCACTAGGTCCTACTTTTTGTTTCTTCAGGCGTTAGACCGCAATCGCTCCATAGTGTGATAATGAAATTTCAATGTGAGAAAAGGAGAAACAAACTGCGACTTAGAAACAGAAATGCTAAGTATATTCGGACTTAAAAGTTTCTCATACACCCCCCCCCCCCCCCATCCCCCCACACACACACACATTAGGAAATATGAGCGTATGCGCTTATAAGGGTAGGGTAGGTAAGTAGACAGCATAAACAGACCTCCGGATAGATAAAAAAAAAAACACGGTACCTAGAATGTGCGAATGCTGTGTTGTCTTATAAAGCTACTGTGAAATATGAAACTTAACATCTATATGCAACCCCAGACATGTTGACTCTGCGATTGCCCTTAGACATTTCAGAGTAGAATTTACGCATGTTTTTGCTACGTTTCTTATTTTTATTTAGATTCTTTTCTGGAAAATGTTGAACTAAATTCGAAAAAATATCTGAATAGCAAACTTATTCAGACTTATTTTGGTAGTGACAAACCTAAACAAATGTAGGCTACATGTTTATGTTACATGTCCAATGTGCTGTAAAAGCTAGTCTGTGAAAGTTAAGAGAGAAATATTTGACAGAACTGACATTATCTGCAACACTCGGTTAGACTGTAAAAGAGTAGCTGATAAAGAGGAGAAAGAAAGGCAGGGATGGAAAAATGGAAAAGAAGCTATAAGAGCATTGGCATCTCATTTTGACAGGTGTCTGTCAGCGTTATAGGAAAGTCTATGTGTGTCCATATCTGCAAGAGTGTCTGTCTGCAAGTAAATGTCTTTGTCTGTGTGTGTATGTATGTGTAGTATGCCTATTTCCCGTTCTCTCTGTAAGTGTGAGTGTGTGTGTGTGTGTCTTTGTGCATGTGTGTGCATAAATGTGTGTGTGTGTGTGTGTGTGTGTGTGTGTGTGTGTGTGTGTGTGTGTGTGTGTATCCATGCATGTGTGTAGGCCTGATCAAATCATTCTCAATAACAATGAGAAAATAATAAAATAATGTTAGGAAAATGAAGACAGGTCATTTGCAAAATCAGAAACTTTAACTGTAAGATGTTTTTCCTTTATGCATTTTTAGATCTGACTAGACATCTTAATTATAGCACTGCCAAATCTACTAAAATATAATCTTTTGATTAATCATCAGTGAATACCACAAAATGCAGGATATGTTTATCTCAAATCCCAGTACCTCGGGAGGTAGGGCAACTCTTTTGGATGGCTGGAGCGGTTCCCGGTGAACGGCTGAAAACACTTGTCGTCATCATCATCTTACCCAGAGTATTTAGACTGTTCGTGTCATGTTGCGTAATGTCTTTTGATAAAATACTGAGGCATTTTTTATATTTGGTATTTTTCTCCCTAAAGTAGTGTTACGTGAAAGAAGTTAACCATGATGTCTTGACGACTATAGTTTGAAAATCACTGCCACATTTAAGCACGGCAGCAAAGGCCCTCCTCTATGTCTCACTCGATCACTCACTCACATCTGCAGATGCACACACATTACACAAATGCATGCAAGTACACTTTCCCCACACATGCACACCCAGACACACACACACACTCACAGCCGCGTGCACATACGCATACATGCAAAGATACACACACACACACACACACACACACACACACACACACACACACACACACACACACACACACACTCACACACACACACACACACACACACACACACACACACACACACACACGCACACAAATGGTCTCCGACTAAGACACGTCAGTTAACATATTCAAATGTTGATAATTCCATTTCTTGACAGACAGAGTTCAGCAGTCTGATATTTAATTCGTCAGACACTATCAGATCTCAGACCAGTGACTACTGCATACACCCTAATAAGCATTTTTGTGGGTGCCATTATGATGCCCTGCCATCCTGTCTTTGCGTCAGTTTACTCTGGAATTAAACTGATCTGGGCCTCCCAGGCTATGTCTGGAGCTTATCTACAATGATACAGTATTTATCATTTGATCAACATGGCAGTGGTTGCTCTTTTCCCAAAGTTCTCACAACGCAATGAATTGTCGGAATAATTAGATCTTCAGAGGAAAAACGCTAATTCCAAGTCAAATTACGATTACATTCAAACGCGACTGTCTGACATTTAGCAGATCTGTGGCAAGGATGTTTCGCTGCGTCACAAGTTCATTTCTATTGACTGAAGCTACCATTTGGGCTTGGGTGGGGTGGGGGTGGGGTTGTTCATCACTACAGAATGAAAAGAGACACGCATATGTACCAAACACTTACTGACAGTAGATACAATGCAACATCCATGTCAAGAGATTTTTTTTTTTTAGTCATAACTCATTTAGATCTAACAACATAATGGTGCCCATACATGACTGGAAAGAAAACATTTTTTTCACTGACAGATCACAGAGAGGCTGTTTGATTCTCCTATTTGTCACGACAAAAGACGGAAATAGTTTAAAAAAAAGACAGGCCATGGTGTTTTGTCGTGTGTGTGTGTATTCACAATGCACTACAGCTGTTTTTTTTTTCATAGTGGGAGAAAATTCAGTCAAGTGTTTCACCTGCCAAAAGCCAACCATGCAGCTGGTAGCCCAGGGTGACTGATTGATTGATTGATTGATTGATTGATTGATTGACTGGATTCCCTCAACCATAGTGATGGCGCAAATGATATACTGCAGACCTCCCTCCCTCCACAAAGACAATTGAGGACGCCAGCAGAAGGACGAAGCTCCAGGCTCTCCTCTTTTCTCCTCTTTTCTCCTCTCCTCTGTCTTGAGTGCAGGAGCTGGTCGCTAGAGACACTCCAAATGATTATGGTCCACAGGCATTCCCCAAGATGGCAATAGTTCAGAGGGCACACTTTTTTTGTACGTTTTTTTAAGTGTACTAAGAACAAACCTGAAACACTGTCATTATTTTTGCACTCACGATGTATTTTTACAGATGTTAAGCCACTCAGCAGAGGATGTCGCCAAGCCATCAAATCTTAGGCCTCATTGGGGGGGCTTACTCTCCCTCTGCCATAGAATTACCAGGCCCTAAGTATGATGCATTCCACCAAGGTGGGCTAACTCCTGTATTTTTGTTGTTTGAATGCTCTGCCTCATCTTAAAAATATGCCATGCAAGAGAAAAACAAAAAAAAGCTCACATTTATTCAGATGTCAAATTACTTATTTAATCAAATTACGGCAACGATGTTAGTAGCAGTTTCTCTCATTGGGTCTTTTGTCACTTCTAACCAATCAAGGAACCATGTAATGACATCTCTTGACCTTCAGAGATGGATCAGAGGAGCACCTGCGCTTGGCTGTGACTGAGGGCTGTGAACACCTGGACGCCAGATTCTATCCTGTTAGATCAGCAAAGTAGAAGGTACAGTTTGCTTGTCCGTCCTAATTGTGCAACACATTTTGTAGTCTATATCCAGTAGCCTCAAATGCAAATGAGCTGGCCGTGAACTGAGACCTGAACATTTATTTTTGAAAAAGTGTCAGTGTTGTCTTTGCTTACATCTTATGTCAGTATAGCCAAAGGTGTGTATTTGTGCTTGCTATGTATAGGCTACGTTTATCAAAGCAGGTGACATATCAGTGAAATTTATGCAGGACGATGCTAGAATACTGTCTTAATTTGCTTGATGTGTCATGAGTCTGTATTGTGTCAATATTTGCGATGTGTGCATGAGTGTATTTTGGTGTGTGTGGGTGTGTATTTTAAGTGGAAACTTCCTTTATGGGCCTCATATGTCCTGGTTATTATTTTCTGGTGAGAGAGGAGTGCTTTATCATACTCCTCTAGTAGTGTTAATCCTTAAACTGGGTCAGTCAGAACACTACCTCTACACGGCCCTGTCTCCATTAGAACAGAACTGATTAGGTCACCAAAGCAGCTACGCCAGTGAGGGTTTACACAAGACTGTCAGGAATACACCGTCCTGGATTTCTAATGATGGGGTGCAATGAAAACCAGGACAGAATGAGTGATTGCAATCATAAATGATTTGCATTGTCAATAACCTGCATTTGGTTGTTAGTGTCTCAAATGTGTAATGTGTTAGTGTGTTATGTAGGGAGGAGAGAAGTGAATGACAGAGTGCATAAAGAGTGCACGTAATTTCATTGTTTCAGTGCTTATTTGGTGTTGAATAGTGGACCCCAATGAGTTGAAATGTTGAGTCTTGTAAGAAAGCCAACAGACACACAAAGACAGATTATGTGTGATTCACTTCACTGGCAGACAAAATACGCTCAATTTACACATTATGCACATTTGAACATACGTTTCTCAGCTAATTCAGATCATGAGCTGTGATTCTACCAAAACTCGATTTACTGTCATCTAATCAGTACACAAAAGACCAGTGATTTGAAAAAACACAGAGCATAAACATTGTTTTTGTAAGTAATAAACATCTCAAAATACTTTGCATTTAACACCTTGATTGTAGAACAACGGCAGTAAAGCAGTAGCAGGTGGATGTGTGGAGTGTGACTTTGTGCAGGCCTGCGTGCTTGTTTATGCTCAGTGCTTATGGAAATGAATGGAGGCGCCCAGCGCTTTCCTGCCGCACTACCTCTATCATTCATAGAACTAAACAGACAATCAATTCAGCAGTCATGTATGGCGAATGAACAGAACTGACAAGCTGTGAAGGATGGGGGCCCGAAAATCAAACACCGCTGTCCACCGCCGCCCTAATGGCCATTACCAACTGGGACAGGCCCAGTAAAAGAGGTTAATCATTAGCAAAGATCCCTCTCCAGGAGATTGACTGGTGCTCCGGCCCAGTCAGATCACTCATAAATATTTACTTCATAATAACAGCTGTGGGTAGTCTGTTATTGCACATTGATTTCTGATGGATGTTGTCAAATTATTATTTCAAGTGTGGTCAGCACACCAAAACCCATTAATGCAGGCGCCAGACGAGGGCTCAATTCTGCTGGCGACAAGGAATTATTCATGCGATTATACTGATTGAAACTTTACAGAGACGTGCACTCGTAGACACACATGGTGCAAATGCACAAAGCGGTGGGCCACCTTCTACAAGAGAGTGCGTCGGTGCCCCGTTACTGAGCTGTAGGCCAGCGATACAAGCACACACACGCTAACACACACACACTCCACACACACACACACTAACACACACCTGCATACACTTACACACCCACACACACTCCACACCCAATCACACACACACTAACACACACCTGCACACACTTACACACACTCCACACCCAATCACGCACACACACACACACACACACACACTCATATACACATGCCATTACCTCCACTTGAAATGCAACATGCATCTATATCGAACATATGCATTCTGTCCTCTGACCTTATTGACAAAACAAAACAGGAAATTTCCTTTCTAGGGCGCGGTGGGGAAAGTGCTAACGTTTCCTTGGGTGGACATGTTTCCGATTAAATTAACTTTAATGAACCCGGCACTCACTGATTACTGAACAAGGGGGGAAAAAAACAAAAAAAAACAAAACACATCTGTAAAATGCCTACCGGTAAAGGCAGAGCCTGGCAGGTTGTAAGGAAGAAGGGATTCTCTGGACGGAGAACAGTGTGTTTCTAAGTGGTGAAAAATGCCTCAGTCTTTGCAGTCATTCAGTGGCTTAAGAGGCATTGAGTTGGATAACCAGCAAATGATGCATTAGGATCTCTCAGGCAAGGCCTGCAGTGGGGAAGGAATGCAAGGCAAGAAGCAGATTGGTTACGTTCGCATTCCCAATGAGTGGGGGCCAGCCCAGTGGCACAGGGGGGAATAAAATAGTGTGTTTAATCACATTACACAAGTCTATTACACTCACGTTAGAGCATGCTAAATTACCAGACACCGAGCAGACCAATACAAGCCAAGCCCACACATCAACGGCTAGATCAAGCCAGCATATGGGCCCATATACTCTCCACTCGCATAGGATCTCACTAAATAAAATGTCTCAGTGCCCTAAAATGTTTAACCTAGAAATGCTGACAGGCTCTTGTACTGAAGATGATGCTTGTTTAGCCTTGTTCTCTTTTAGGGTATTCAGAGAATGCCTGACATTATTTCCTAGCTTACTGATGTATTTTCTCCAAGAGGTAAAGGTGCAATGTGGGCATGTTTCACTCGTTTCACTCCTGCCCTGTAATCATTTATACTTCATGACATGTTCTGTGTACAACAGCAACACCTCAAATGCTTCCTTATATTGTGTGGTTGAATCAGTAGAGGAAGGAATAATGTTTTTTTTTTTTGCATTTGTTTTTTAAGGAATACAAAAAATTATTGCTATGAATGAAGGACCGTTGTTTTCCTTTCCTATTTTTGAATTATAAAAAGAGCAAGATGGCAAAAGAGCAAAAGACAATCTTTTTTTTTGTTTCAGTCAGAGAAAGCTTATGACTGTGATGGGCTGTCAGACTCAGGATGGACATTTGTGTATTTCCCGAGAAATCAGAGGTGTGCCCCTAAGATATTGCATCAACTTTGTCAACTGGCACATCCAAACAGAAGGCTCATGGCATATTCGGAGGGAAAACGGAGGAAGGAAAAAAAAATGGTCCGTTTTGACATGCCAGATTTTGAAAGTTCAAGCAGAAAACCAATTATAATGAGCACCGCAAAGCCTGCAGCCCCCACCCCCTCCCCCATCCCCATTCCAGCCGCAGATACTAAAAACATTAGAAAAATAAAGAAACAGAAAAATATAGGAACTCACTGCTCTGCCATTACCTGAGAGCAGCTATGTGCAATGCAACCGCACAGGGATAGATCATATAAATAGTCTATATTTGCCGCGTAGTCTCCACCCAGACCTTATTCAAGCACAAATCAAATCAAGTGTGGATTAGAAAGTAAAAGAGTGTGGTTTAAGGGAATCTATCCCACAGGAGCTGCAGTCTGATTCATCAAACACAGCTTAAGTGTATAGTATATCTTATGCGCTTGTGGGTCTCTGTTCTGTGGAGAAAACACAGAAAATATCATTATTGTTGTTTGCTTACAGTTGTATAAAGCGAATATATTATATCATGGTGTGCGCTGTTGCATTTGAAAATTCCTCGGCTCATTTTTTTACCCTCCCAAAGGGTGCATGCTGGTGGGTCTCCATCCACACTGCAGCCTCCCCTGAGCATGGTTCTCAGAGCCGCGGAGAGTGGGAGGTTGGAGTGGGAGTGTGTGTGTGTGTGGTGGTGGTGGTGGTGGGGGGGGGGTGTTGGGGAGCTGTGTGTTGCAGCAGACAGTGGAGCTCCAACACCGGGTTTAGCAGGGCTTTGTCATCTCAGAAGGAGATTAGGGACAGACACATGTCAAACCCAGCCGAGCCGGCCGCAATAAAACACCTGCCACCCCACCCCCCCTACACACACACACACACACGCCTCCCTACACAGACACACATTGTGCGCGCGTACACACACACACACACACACACACACACACACACGTCTGGGCATACACACACATACGCATTCACAAAAACATGCTCAACTCTTGACCACTCCACTTGAGCACTAAACATCCCACTTCAGAGCTGACAGCATACAGACTCTCACTATCAAGAGAGAGTGTGTGAGAGAGAGTGGTATTCAACTCTAACACTACATGCAGAAAACCCCATGGTCTTGGCATCCATGCACATTCAACAAACTAATAGAAAAGGAAATAGACAGAATTTAGTTGACGAGAAACACACATCACACTTGCCGTGTCTATGCTGGCACCTTGCTATTTTTGACAGGACTATACGCGACGCCAGAGATGGAAGTGGGCTTCAGCAGAACTCCCCCGCATGACGGATGGTGACCAGGCAGGGCAGCCAGTCAGCCAGAGAGGATCAGGAACCCTCAGGAATATGAACTAGAGATCAGAGATTTTTTCCTAAACAGGGGCAGAGCATTGAAAACTCGGGGAAGGTAGCAGGCAGCCTGAATCACTGACCTTCAGGCAATATCTCCATCCACACAGCGAACGGCAGACACGCACAATCCATCAAAAGGCACGTGAACTTTCTCTCCTCAAAGGTTCCCTGGATGGATCACGCTCATCAGTTTGGATATGAATATTACATAGATGCAGCAAGCGCATTGTCTTCACTGTTAGCTTTAGATCATTCTGTACATTTCAGCTGCATGTGGATTGCAAATCGCGGGCCTCTGAAGTAAAATAGACCTCAGCTAAATCAACATTCAACCGCACTCCAGGGGAGCTCAGAGAGACCACAAACGCATACACTTTAGATTGTTTACAGCATACAAAATTCACTCTCGTCTCCCCAGACTTAAAGATATGCCTCCGCACCCACTGCTGTTTGGTTATGTATTTTAAAAAAAGAAAAGAAAACACACACATGTTAAATTTTGTTTTTCTTACATATTTCACAATTTGAATCACAATTTGAAGTAGCGTATTGCTTTGCACAAAGCCTTCTCATGTTGTTATGAATTTAACAAAAGAAGAAATAGCAAAATCAATAAAATGTATATGAAATATGTGAGGTGTGTGTGTGTGTGTGTGGGGGGGGGGGGGCATGGAATTGCCCTTCCGCTGGTCCCCTGCGGAGCACTGGCGAGATCAGTGTTAATTTCCAGGCTGCCTTTGATTGGGCGGATCTGGTCCGCCTGTGCGGGCGACACGGCTAGCACAGGTCAGCGGCTGGTGCAGCAGAGCATGAAACAAACAAATAGAGAAAGCCACCTCCTGGCATTCCACTCTCACCCCGCACACTCCACCGCCAGCCTGCCCGCCAGGGCCCCGCCACCAAGAACCTGCAGCACGCCAAACACTATAGGAACGGAGAGAGAGAGAGAGAGAGGGAGAGAGAGTAAGAGAGAGAGCGAGAGGGTGGGTAGATAGAGAGAGAGGGGGGGAGAGATGGAGGGAGAGAGGCAGAGAGAGAGAGGGAGAGAGAGCGAGGGGATAGAAGGGGAGAGAGAGAGACAGACAGACAGAGAGAGGGAGAGAGAGAGAGAGAGGGTGGGTAGAGAGAGAGAGGGATAGAAGAGAGAGGGTGGAGAGAGAGAGAGAGAGGGATAGAAGGAGAGAGGAAGAGAGAGAGAGGGTGGAGAGAGACAGAAAAAAAGAGGGACAAAAAGAAGTGGGTTGTGGGAGAGAGAAATATTGAAAGATTGAGAGAAGAGGGAAAGCAGCTGAAAGTGAGAGACAGAGCAATGCTGATGAGAGAGGGGAATAAAGAGGAGGGTGAAAAGGCAGTGAGAAAGTAAAGGAGAGCAGAAGGGAAGAGAGGGAAGTGGAAGGGGATCCAGAGAGAAAGAGGGAGAGAGAGAGGGGGGGGAGGGGAGGGAGGAGAGGGAGGGTGAAGAAAAGTGGGCGATCATCCTGTGATAAAATGGGGAAGATCTGTCTGATTATCACAGAGGCTGGTGGCGTCAGACAGACAGTTGGAAGTCATCTCAAAACTCAGGAGAAAAGAGGAGAGACAAGGGGTCACAATTATATCCTGGTAGGCGCACCTCCCCTTCTCCTCATGAACTGAGGTAATGTATTCCCTTAGTTCCTGTACGCCCCGTGCACTGGGGGAAATTCTAATTAAGGGCAGGGGGAATTTTGACACATGTGAGGCAGAGATCAATATTTAGCACAGTAATCAGCAATTCCTGAAGGCTTGACGGTGTCACTGTGTGTATGCCTGCCTGTGTGTTTGTGTGTGTGTGTGTGTGTGTGTGTGTCTGTGTCTGTCTGTGTCTGTGTGTGTGTGTGTGTGTGTGTGTGTGTGTGTGTGTGTGTTATAACTCTCCATTATTCCCAGGAAGACTGGAGGCAGGCCGCGGCTGACGGGCAGACGTAGCCCCATCATGAATCACACGGAGCCATGACTCTTTTCGCATCTCCGCTGTCTCCCGTTTTATCTTCATTCATCCCTTTTAGGGGGGAAAAAGCTCTGTCAAACAGAGGCGGCGAGAGGTCCTTTAAGGTGGCTTAGAGAGCCAGGAGGGAAAAGAGACAGACAAACAGAAGAGAAGAAGGAGAGAAAGAAAGGGCTGTTTAGCTTTGGCTGATCACTGCCCCTCTGACACAGCAACTCTGTCTTTTTTTTTTAAACATGAATGAACAAAATATTTAGATTCCACTTTACTGGCACTTTAAGGCACATTTGCAGTATTTCTAAGTCTTTTTGAAGATTTATACAAGACTATTTAAACTCAACAAGCTGATAAGATATTTGAAGAATTCCTCATACTCAAACTTTACGTTTTTAAGGTACTAAGAGCTTTTTAAACAGTCAATTTTACCAAATTGAAGAAATGCTTCATTTGACTTTGAATATTTCTGTACTTTTTTGTACTACTTTTTAAACATTTATTTCACAGCATATTTGTGGATCTTTAACACTAGTCCTGTGAGGACCCAAATTTCAGTGTTATTTACGGAGGGAACACCAGGCTGAAAACACGACAATCAAAACGATCTGAGAACATGGCTTGTTGTGTGAGGGACAGAAAGGTGCAGAGAGAGTGAGAAAGAGAGGTGGATAGAGAGAGAGAGAGAAAGAGAGAGCAGGGTGTCCTCTGTCTCCCACTGTCAGTGCAGCCTCCTGTTTCCCCCGCGTCACTGACACGTACGCCGGTACTTACGAGCCCAAGTTGCACCAATTAGGGGCCGTCCAACTGTGCTGTCCGTTGCGCCGAACGCTCGCTCGGGTGACAAGGAATGGTCTGGGATCTGTCTCGGGAGTGACATAACGAAGGAATTTTTAAAGGGAGCGAACAAGGCAAACAGTAGCCACCCACATGCTGGGCCCAGGGACGGTGATAACAAAGGGCCCCCTCTCCCCTCCACCCCAAGTGACTGGCAGAGCAGGAGGCCTTGAGGATTCTTTAATTACTCGCTGCAATCTATCTCAGTCACCGGCCTTCTAATTTGATTTATCAGAATGCATAAAACCCCTCGGAATAATGCCCTTATTAGAGCGATGGACTTGACGGGGGGGACAATAGGTCCTGAGCAGGGGAGGGGAGGGGAGGGCTCCGATTTAAGCATCTATTACAGTCAGGGGAGAATTAATGGTTATTAGTCTGCACAAACATGTCTGCTCACAGCCACCACTTTTTAACTATTCAGGTGTTCTGCAACACACATATGGGCATACACACAGACAGACAGACAGACACACACACACACACACACACACACACACACACACACACACACTTGGATGGAACTCACAAACAATACAAGCACAAACACACATGCACATACACGCACGCGCAGACACAAACACACATGCATTCACATACAGATACAACCAGCATACATCATATAAAAGTGCTGCAGAATGGGACACACAAAAACCATGAGCATTTTTTTCCCTGGTTACCCCAATTGTTCTGTGAGGCCCTCAAGTCCTTAACTAAATTCCTGTCTGCCAAATTCAATTGCAGTCTTCCCTGAAAAGCTCACAATGTAATATGTGCATTTTGATTCAATTGTGACTCAAAATACATACATATACATATTGTTTATTTAGTTAGAGATTGGAGAGAATCAATAGTCTTATATCTTCCTTGTCATTTTTAAATGTATCATGAAATAGCAAAAGTGGCCGTTAATTTAATCTTAGAAAACCGAACTGGATGTTAATTCATTGGGATTAAATATTTCCAGCTTCGACAATGTCTTTTTACCCATTTATACCTGCTGCTTGTCCTCTTGGCAAGAGGGAGAGAGAACATTTTCTTTTTTAAATAAATTGAATTGGGGAAAGGTCAAACTCCCTTAAACCAGTTAAGATACATCATGTTCATATCTCCTCTCAAGAAATAAAAGCAAATATAATACATTTGATATATCTAAATAGTAAACACCAGCATCGCTTCCCACGGAAAGATATATTTTCATGAGGGCATCAGTAATACCAAATTAGACAGCAAGTGTAGTCTAATTAAATTATGTGCGTAATATCAAAACAAAAACAAACACAAACAAACAAAACATTCCAATAGCATCAGCCCACCGCAGAGTGGAGAGAATAAATACAAATGAGGTGATCTGTAACCCACATCATAAGCCATGGCCCTGGACTGCCTCCCTGTCCTGGTGCTGCAGGCTGTGCAGAGCGAAGCAGACACGGTCCCTCCTGACTGGCTGGCTCCTTAAACTGTCTGTTAGCCAGAGAGACTGAGAAAGAGAGTAAGAAAGAGAGAGAGAGAGAGAGAGAGAGGAGGGAGGGAGGGAGAGGAGGGAGGGAGAGGAGTGACAGCTGAGAGGTCGATCTGCTGCCAGCACCTGTCTGTCTCGCATCTCGCCACTCAGACAGACAGACAGACATACGGGCTCCCCTCACTGCACACACACACACACACACACACACACACACACACACACACACACACACACACACACACGCTGACACAGTGACACACACATTGACACATACAAGGACAAATGCCAAAATGCATGAGTATGCATGCATAAGCATAAACAAGCACACACACACACACACACACACACACACACACACACACACACACACACACACACACACACACACACTGAATCATTCCCATGTAAAAGACATAAATAATATGCATAGCTAGGCAGATCTATTTACAAATACAAGCACAAAAACACACAAAGATGCAGAAGCACTTTCATGACAATGACCCCAAGAGTTACCCATACAATGACCTCCCCCCCCCCCCCACACACACACACACTCCACCCCACCCCACCCTAATGCCTCCTCCCTCTGGATGATCAGGAGAGGAGCCCAGAGGCATGCAGACAGCAGATTCATCAGCATTACCTCATAAGGGTGGAGGTGGACTTAAGAGACGGAGGTCATCAGCCCCAGCAGCATCACACACTGACAGGTTGAGATGAATCTGTCTCCGCCCCAGCCAGATGGGGACCTCCACAGAGCCTCTTACTGGGCCTAACTGGTAAGAGGGCTGGCCACTGAGGGCATGAGTGCTGGTGAACTGGCACACATTTGGACCCGGCCTATTGCACGCCCACACACACACACACACACACACACACACACAAACACACACACAGTCTTACCATCCTGTTGGGTACGGCCGTGGCGACGAGGCCTGGCCTGAGCAGCGCTGACACCGTTGACAACGTGACGACGGCGTGATGCCGTCAGTCTCACTTCCAGCGTGCGTCTGTCATCATCACCCTCACTCAAAGAGCCGCCGTACCACACCACACCACACCACAACACACCCCGTCACGCCACCCCAATGACACCTCCTCATGTAGATCCAGATCCTCTCCTGACTGACACTAGCAAATGAAGAAAGAAAAGAGAGGATGGCATTTCAGAGAAAAAAAGAAACAAGAAAATATGAGGGAAAAAGTCTGGCGCATGCTACTCTATAAGAAAGAGAGATATAATTTGCAATAATGGCACGGCAATAGCTCCTCGACTGAAAATTACAGCCAAAAGTGGAGCTCAACTATCCTTTTAACTGGCAGCAACAGATTCATTGTAGACAAGACAGTCCTGTTTACTTGGTAAAATGGCATCAATTAGGATTGGCTGGCCAAATTAGCATATTTTCTTAATGGACTGGCCTTTCTTCTGACGCTCTCGCATGCAGCGATTGTATGGAAGGGACATGTTAAGAGAGACGGGGAAAAGGTCAGGTGTCTGCACCATTCAGGTCTTCATATTTTTCGCAAAACAGTTGTGCATTCCACATGCCTATTGTCATGTTATGCTGAAAGCTTCAGACGCTTGCGCCCTTCCATGGTGGAAGTGTTTTGGAATCCTCACTGCGGAATTTGAAGATACCTGTTGTTTTGTGAGTGATATCTGAGACCGCATACAAGTTATCGGTTTGCCACAATGAAACAGATACGTTAGAACAACTACAACGGTCATAATCAGTGGTTATTATTTTCTGTTAAATACTAAATAAAAAAAAAAACACACAATTTCCCACAGTCTATAATATAGCTCAACATTTTAGGTGTTATATTTTATTCTACAGATAACTAAATGCCTGTGTCAATTAAAACACAATCCAATACATCAGTAAAGTGAAAGATATTAATAAATTCATGGAAGGAAAATGTGACATTATAAACCATTAACATCAACAATGCAGAGGAAGAGCCACAGGGAGCTGTTTAATCGACCACAGGGTCAAGGTCAAATGTACAGTACATTTTTGAGGCAACAAAGACCTAAGCAAAGAACTTAACAGCCAAATTAGCTGTATGGTCAATACTTGAAACGGGGGGGGAGAGGGGGAGACAATCAATTTGACTGGTTAGCCAATTCATTTTCATTATTTATCAGCTACCAACCCACCACAGACATGGCTAATTTCCTCTAAAATTCTATTTCATCATTAATGTCCAGACCAGTAAGGCATTACGCTGTAGATTCTCCGTTTCCTCTCCCATACCCAGTTGTAGCAATTTTTGCTCCTGCAACAACACCCCAAAAATTGACTGGTCTTGCACAGTTGCAGCTGAACAAGAAAGGAATTGCTGGTGTCAAGACACAGTTTACAAATATGACATCTCCTCTGGCGTGGCTGGAAATATGAAATATTGATTTATGTGCAGTAAAAGGTCTTATAAAAATGATCACATACACATGAGGGATTAATGTGCAGAGGATCAATAGAAATTTCATTCTTGACGCTAGACTGTCACCTATGGTGAAATGCTAAAATAAAGAAATCAATATTATCTATGAAATGTCAAATTTATTATAATTATGTGGATGAAAGCTGGCCAAGTAGCTCCCAGGAGGCCAAGAGGGATAGGTTACAACATTCAAGCATCTCTCATGTCCCTTGCTCTCCTGCTGCCAATTTGAGAGCAATATCGGTGTGGAGGGCCCTCGCCTGTTATGTATGGCCATGTTGTAGCAAATTCCTCCAGGAATATTTAACTGACAATGGACAGAGCCGCAGTTCGTAGCCTGCAGGTTGTGTAGTTAACAGCTGTTAGCTCTGGCCCTTGTGATGCTCTGCCCCCTACGATTGAAGCCTGTCTATTTTGCAGCTGCCAGTAACAAGTTGATGTCACACAGACGGCCACAAAAGAATATCTCAGCATGGCTGTGGATCAAAGCAGGAGGACATATTCACATTCAGCACCCATTGATTTTTGACTCTGTGAGGTATACCACTCAAATGTCTGTTGCCTTCACAAGGATGTTTTCTTTTAATTTGTGGTGTGTATATAGCATTTTGAAAGTCAGATGAATTGTGTAGAGCACATTACACAGGATAATGTTATATATTAGATTTAGAATTCAGGTGCAAAAAAGACAGTATGTAAAGGCAAAAGATAACCTTTTCAAAGTAAAATATTTGTACCATTTATCAATCTCTTCAAAACAAAACAAAAAAAAACAGAAACAATGGTTTATAGTTATCAATATACAGTATAAGAAAGCCTTTTATTTCGCAGACAATTGTATCTATACAACAATGAGAACCTTTATCAAAGCATGTACAGTATATCTTCCTTTATAGCAAAGTGTTGTCGATTGTTTTTGCCATCATTAACTTCACAACACAATTAGTGCAATTAATCACATAAAATCTTACCAAATAAATAAATAAATAGACTCCCTAAAACAAGTCGAACAAAAAAATATCACTGTAAAGCATTCAGCATAGTATAAAAAGTATAAAACTTTCTTTTTTGGGGGGGAAAAAAAGCATTACATAATTTTTGCCGGTTTAGCCAAGACCTCCTGTGCTCACAACAAGAGGCAGGTGCATAATCCCTTTACCAGTGGAGCGGCTATTACAGGAGGCAAGTTTACACCTGCAAATATCCAATAAAGCCACCACAATCTCTACCCTATTAACTGTCATTCTCTGCAGGCTGTATAAATTCTATAAAAAAACAGAGAAAACCATGAAAAATTGTAACCCGGCCAAACACACAGATTTCCTCTCATGGAACATGAAATGGCCATTTAACAGGGCTTTATGAGGAACACAGTGAGTTCAACCTCAGAGAACTTTCCAGAAGCCCCTCCGAAATGACGTGAAGCGGAACTGCAGCACTGTGCACAATCACATCCCACCGCCAGCCTTATCACAACTCAGAGGCCTGGCCCATAAATACAATACAGCCACCAATCGAGCCAATTTAATGCGGCAGGTATTAACAGCTGAAAAAAAGGGAGACAGGGAGGGGGCTGAAAAAGAACACATCTTGTTGTAACATTCAAAGTGACTAAATCGAATTCACGGGATCAGAACTGCAGAGATAGAGGCCTGGCAGGCTGCGTCTCTCTCCCTCTCTCCCCCGGCTTATACACTCAGCCAGATGAAAGGGGCGAGTGAGAGGCCCACTGATGGACACTTTGAGCCGTGGAGGAGGCGGCACGGGCCGTGATAACCGACCAGGAGGCACGCACGCATGCACACACGCAGGCAGGCAGGGAGGCAGACAGACAGGCAGCGGTAGCACCCCCCCCCCCCCCTTTCTCTTCCCCACAGAAGAAGGTGCTAGAATTTATCAGAGCTGGCATGCGGGGAAATGATTAGCCTCCGCAGGGCCGATTACCAGCGGCTCGCCGGGTCAAGAACAGGTCCAGGATGAAAGTAGGAGCTGAAGCCTCCTATCCCGCCTGCCATCATCCCACAGCATCCAGACAGCAGCTCCCCACCAACCCCACCCCGCCCCCCATAAGGGCCTGTCTGTTTTAAGTAGTGCTTGGTGTCTGGTCCAAATGAAGAGCTGGGGGGGGGGGGGGCTTATTTAATTTTGGAGTTTAAGAGTGAAATTATCAGTGTGTCTCACGCTGGTTAGTTTAAGCATCAAAAACATGGCATCCGCAAAAGAGTATGCAAAGTAGTCGAGGTGTTTGAGCTGGTATTGATTTAGAAATGTCCATCACCCTCCAACAGCATCACAATACAACTGACCACAAAACAGGCTGCACAAACAAGCAAAACATCTGAGCAAATGCAAAATACTGTAATGAAAGGTAGTGATAACAGGCTCCTACGTAGAGGAGGACATTTTCTATTTGCATTTCATTTTACATTTGACTGCTTAGACTATTTTATAAAGTATATACATACATATAATCATATGAATACATATATTTAATGTATATTTATGGACACAAAATGTCAAAGCTGCTATGTGTCATCACTTTCAAAACTGAAAAAAAACCAGAGACAAATTATGCAGTTTCTTAGATTTACTTATATTCAAGTAGTATTCAGTGCAGGTACAAGTAAAAAATAAATAGAAAAGAGTTGTGAAAGTGGGGTAAAGTAGAGATGCTCTCAACCATAATGCCATATTTGAGACCCCAGTGTAATTAGGAACCGGCCTGGCTGCCATGCCATTTGTCTGCCTCTCTAACTGCATCTACATTTAATGCTCCACTCTGTATGCATTCCGTAGGAGACTTGTGGAGGTATTGGTTCACCAGAGGCCAGTGTGGTGCAGCTGACCAGGTTCACCCCGACTCCAGCGATGAGAGTCTTCTCTCTCGCTTTCTCCTTTAAGATTAAGGTCAGTGCCCTGGCCAGTCTTCTCTCTGTCTCTCTTTCTCTCTCTCTCTCTCTGTCTCTCTCTCCAGCCCTGCTCTCTTTAATGCAGAATACAGATGGGGGAGTCTGCGTGGCCGCTGTTGTTGTTTGTGGCATCTGTGATGAATGGAGTGTAAAAATCCTCTCACTATGCTTCCCTGAGCAGGTCAGCGGTGGGGTCTTCATAATTCCACCGCATCGCTCCTCGTTGCCAAACTTCAAATGGTGCCATTCCGCCGGCCAATCTCCCGGACCCATATGGACAGCTGTCTCTCATGGGACAGGCGAAGCCAGGATCAGTGTTAGAGGGAGGGAGGGAGGGAGGGAGGACGCTACCGCGGCTCCACTGCTCCTCCACACACGAGGGGCTGCAGGACAGTCTGGAGGCACTAGTGGGCACTGCCTAGATGAGCCTTCAGTGGTGGCTGCAAAAAATGCAAGGGAGATGAATGCAGAGCAGAACTAGCAGGATGAACAGCAACATCATCACACACACACACACACACACAACCGTCCAGCCATCGGGTGTATGGGGAAGATTTTCACCAAATATCACTCCATAAAGAAAAAAGGCTTATCACAATGTATTTTTAGGACACATACATATAAATTCCTTATGTATATGCTGTAATGATAAATGAAATTCAGTCCACATATAGAGCAGCTCGTCCGTGGAGGACATTCACAGAGAATACAGAACACTGTCTTGTTCAACTGCACTTCAAACAACGTTATACTTTTGGATATTTGCCAACGACTTAACAGTTCTAAAACTCAAACTCTGGGGGAAGTTGTGTACATTTCAGCAGTATATGTGGATAATGCATGAGAGAGAGAGAGAGAGAGAGAGAGAGAGAGAGAGAGAGAGGGAGCTCCTCTACCACAGAGACAAGTGTTAAGACAAAGGAGAAGACCTTGGGACATGTTATTTGCAATGATCCAGAGCATCTCATCTTGTCCTTTTCACACACTTGCAATGAATTATGTATCCCACATGATTTATGGTGCTCCATGTCCAACTCTCTTGCTTTGAGATGGTTGTGGAATCCTACATGGATTTTTTCCCTCCACGGTGGTCATGTGGGAATACCAAAATTGCTCAATTTAAGAAAGTAATTAAAACCGTCCACAATCAATATTTATCTTCAGAAGACCCTGGAGGGGGTTTAGGGACTCCCACCCCTCCCCATGCGTCTGGCCGGTCGTCTCCCTGAAAATCTGTCTCATCCACGTCTGGACATCTCTGTGGAGTTCCCAAAGTTTATCACAAACGCAATGACGGCGGTATCATTCAAAAAGATGATAAATCTTTTTTTTTTTTAATCCAGATGTAGATTTGTTCATCCTGCAGTTTTTGGTTCTAATTAAAGCAGAGAATGTTACAACATGATGTCACCATGTCAGAGTACGATCTAAAAGGTTCTCTTGAATCACTATCCAAATATGTTGTGCTCACAAAATGTCAAACCACCTGTGCAGGTGATTTCTCAGCTATTCCTTTGACTAAAGTATTTTAATCTGTATAATTAAGAGTGCAAATGTCGAGCATATGTATACTTCTCCTGTGTTCACTCATTTAATCGTGTAATATTTCATCTTATCAGCTCACAAAGAACACTATAAATTATTATGGCACCAAACAAATGCTTTATCACTGATTCAACACTCAAACAAGGAAAAAGGGAACTACAAAAATAGAGGTTGATAGAGGTTGAACTTCTATGTGTAAACAACAGACATGTCTGCTTGGGAACTTGTGGCTTGTTGTTTTGTTCACTTTAGACAGGCATTTTTTAAATCATCGCTGTTATTGTCAACTGTTCTGTCAATTTTATAAATTAAGTTTATGTCTTTTTGGTAAAGTGGAGATAATCATATAATAGTAAAAAAATCAATGTTATTCAAAACCATCTGTAATTTGTACATCTACAATATGGTGGGTTTTTTAAAAAAAAAAAAGCTAGAAGAAGTGCAAAAACAACCCACATTGATGTATTTTAATTGAGTTACTTGTTTGGAAATAGGCCCAAAAATGTCACGTTAAACAGCTACAAACTGTATGCACTCGATTCTGACTTCTTCAGCTATATTCTAATATCATGCAACTGATTGCAAGACATGTATGTCTAATCTAGCCAGTATCAAGAATGCCTGGAGGAAACAATCTGTGTGTCAAAATTTCAACTGTTTAGAGCCAACACATCATTCCATTCTACTGTTACATAATTTGGTCTGAGTTAAATGGCAATGTTAACCACCACAGCCAAGCTCTGACAGCTCCAATCAAGTCATTTGTAAGAGGAGAACTTGGCTGTACATTACAATCAGATCAGTTTTAATGGCTGTATATTGTGTGAATTCTGGATATTAACTGAGGATTGCACCTTCAATATTTCTAGTGAGGTAGAATGCTGTCGCCTGGGAATATGGTTGGGCATGTGTTTAAAAAACAATGTGGTGATGTCTCCAACTGGGATGTTTTGAGGTATTTAAAGTAAAAATGTTTGTTATTCATTTTAATAGACCCAGTAGTTCTCATCTGCTAGACAGAATGTAACATCTGTATAGTCAGTATATTTAGTAATATCACAAAATGTGATCAGATGTGTATTTTTAACCTTTGAATTTGAATTTAGCCTCATTAAAATGAGCATTTTGAGAAAATATTTCACATCTCTCCCAAAGGGATGGGACAGCAAGACTTGATTCACTGCTTACAATGATCAGAAGGACATTGTTGGCATATATTTTAAATTAGCATGAAGCTATGTATGTGACTGTTACATTAGCCCCCTCAAGCATCTGACACGGAGAGACAATCGTGAATCATGTGCCATGGTTCATGACTCACCACTCAAACGAGAGCATGGAACGAAACATCACCTCGCCATTTTCTTTTGTCAATTAGCGTGTTTGTGCTGGCACCGACCTGCTTTTTAGTGTGTGCGCACCCGGCTCAGGGGCCAGCAAGAAGGTCAGCTAAGCAAAGGTCAGAGCCCCTCCTCACCACTCTCCCGCCGTAATTGACCAGCACAGACATTTAGTGATCATTATGACTCTCCTCATCCCGCTGTCCTTAAGCACGTGGCAGGGGTCCATCTATACGTTGCTTCCGCACAGTGGGAAATGCCCAGTGAGTGGTGAGGGCAGCCAGAGGAGGGCTGCCCATTGTCTATATGATTTTATAATTGCCAGGCTTAATTGGTGGGGATTGAAATGGACAATTGGCTCCGTGCTGCTGCTACTGCTGGTGTTTGTCAGGCTGGTGCCCAGGCCCTGACTTTGTTACCTATGGACGCCTCCTCTCAGCTGTCACCCCACACACACGCACGCACACACACGCTGATGGCTGCATGGGTCCTCTGGGATAGGCTGACCACTTTTACAAATCTGGGTGTCACTTGGTTTTGGTCAAGATTTTGAAAATGTCCCGGTCCTCCTTAAACATGACAAGGCACATTGTTTGAAATCTTGTGGCTTTAGAAGGTTGCTGCGCCACCCCATAGTTCACATATCAATGTTAACGGCAAAGGTGAACGTTAAGAACTGGGCTGTGAGTTTAATGAAAGGCATGAGGCAAATTTCTCCTTGTGTAAGTCATTTTGGATACACTGATTGAAAGCTGTTTAAAGGCAACAGACAGTTACTGCTATTTTTGACAGAAACTTCTATTTATGTCGTGGTGGAAAAAATGGACAGTCCTACAAACTGGTAAAGCATTTAAACATACAACTATGTGCCCAAACCAAGCCTATCTTGTTCAACAAAAGCTGAGTTTTTCCCTATTTCCCTCCTTTTTTACCAAAAGTCTTGAGACGTGGCTATGTCACGTTATCTCTACCCAGGAAATTACACTTGTTTATTTATTTGTCTCCTGGCAATCACACCCCACCCCCTCTCTGTCCCCAACCCCACGCTCTCTCCCCTCTCTCTGATAAACCCTAATAACTGAGCCTGACCCCTGTCAAAGATCGTGTGCCTGTGTTCCTGCTTGTCTGTGGACATATTAAAGTCCGGGGGCCTGGCAGGGATTCCACTTGTCAGGGTCTAGTGAGGCTGTCTGGGATTGACATTATGTCTCAGTTATTAAAAAACATGGCAGTGCAGGGTTACAGAGATATGTGTAAAGTCTGAGGGGGAGAGAGGGAACTCTACCCAGAAACATATCATCCTCCTACAGTATTTAAACTACCAACATTTCACCAAATAAAGACATTTTTTGCACAACATATTATCAGCATTTAGTCTTTAATGGGAGCCTTCTTTTTATTATTTATTCATTTGATGTACATATTAATTTAGTGAAAAATCAACTGTTACAGTTATGATTACAGAAATCATCACAACATTATTAACATCTCAGGGTAATAGGGAAATTAACGTTGCTCTTTCATACAGCATCCTGGGGTCTTGACTAGTTGCCATTTCATTTCCTCTATGTCATTATAAGGACAACAGAAAAGTGATCATGCCAAGGACTGAGAGTTAGAGCCTAAAATAAAAGACATCTCATATCAAGGGAAAAAAAATCCATCAAAATTAGCCAATTTGATTAAAAGCAGACCCAGGTTAATTTTGAAAGGAAATAACCTGTGATTGGCTGCCTGTGTGGCCGACATGTTAAGCATTGTTAATGAGAGCTCATTTCATCTGAAATATATGTGACGCCCCAGGGAGGGTGAAGCCCCCCCCCCCCTTAACCACCATAAAAGAGGGCTGAAGACGGGGAATAGGCTGTGAATGAAAAGGAAGGGAGGGAATAAGTGGGAGAGAATCACTGCACAGCTTTTTATGTCTCACTCCGTCAGCTGAGTGTCAGGGATTTGTGGTCGTAAAGATAGTGCGGTGGCGGCTCGAGAGCTGGCACACTGCTTGGCGGAATTAATCAGTTTAGGTTTTTGGGCCTGAACTTAAATGTCAGACATCAACTCTAAATTCTTATAGGTGATTCCTTAAAGCAGAACAACACGCTAATCCCACACAGGGAAGGTCAAAGTTGGCTAGTGAGCCAAGAAATACCATATCAGGGGCTTCCTTCCTCTTCAATTGCTACGAGTATAAATTGTGGAATTAGGGTATTGATTGTGCACTGCAGCTCCTAGCCATCACTTTTAGTGTCTTGACAAGATTATTTTATCCTACTTTTCCTGTATTATTATGTGTTGTGTTTGAGTTATTCTTCCAGCATGGGAAGTGACAGGCTGAATGCACTCAATAAAGCGCGGCACTTAGAGAAGCCACTGAGGCAGAGAGGGAGGGGAGGTTACCGTGGGAGGCGGGCAAGTGTAAGTCTGGCAACAGATGCGCCCACCCGCCCGACCGACCCAGAGAGGGCAATATTAGCCAAAAAATATCAGACTGATCGATGCTTCCATAAACACATGCAGGTCATTTATAGAGGTCTTTTTGTTGTGAATATACAGTATGACTGTATGTTAGTGTGAACATGCATGTGTGTGTGTGCTTGTATCTGTCTGTGTTTGGGAGGGAAACATTAGCCAGAAAACATCAGACTGAACAATGCTTCCATATTAACCTTTGCAGGTTCTTTTGCTATGAATATATGCAAACATATATATGCAAGTGTGAACATGCATATATATGTGTGTGTGTGTATTTGTGTGTGTGTGTGTGTGTGGCTTAAATGTTAATAGCTTAAATGATATTACTGTAAGTCATTTTGGATAAACGCATCTGCCAAATGAATACAATCATGTCAATGTAAATGTACTTGTACTGTGTGTGTGTGTGTGTGTGTGTGTGTTTGTTTGTTTGTTTTTTTGTTCATTTGTTTGTATGTGTGTGTACAAGACTGAGGTAGGTATCTTAAGTGAAAACAGTTTGTGACAAACAAATGTAGTGCTATGAAAAGTGAATAGCAAACCTTTTCCTTTTAGATGTCATAGCAGTATTCTATAATTAGGGTCTATCTGTCAGAATAATTCTGTTCCATAACACTCCATTATAGTATCCTCAGCTCAGAGCACCACACTGCACTCCTCATTTGAGCCAGCTTGCTGAATTTCATCGATCTGTTAAATTCTGGAATTCAACATTCAAGGCGACACATGCAGCAACACGGCAAACATCCCCATCAATGAGCCTAATAATGCTGTCTAGTCAGGCTGCAGCGCGGCTGGTACGCTTGCCTGCGCCAGCCATCTGTCTGCCTGCTTGGGGAGGACCCAACTTTCTCGCTGTCCTGTAGAGCTCCAGATGTTTGACTACAGGCTAGTGTTCACGCAGTCATCCTTACAGCTGGCTGGGAGACGCTGAGCCTAGCATGCAAATGGCTGTCATTTACTAACCAGGCCCTCCGCTGAAGTCAAATATGCTGCAGATTAGCGCTCTAGTCTATGTTGCTTGGATGCAAGCACGCTACATGGACATGCATGAACTATACATTTCACGGTTGTAAGTTCATAATTATTCAATACATTGTCATGTCAAATAATGAAGCCTCCAAACATCATTAGCTACTGATGGTGAACCATTTCAATCAAGGGTTCTCCTCCTATGTGCTGAGCTGGACATAGAACTAAGTTCCTTAAGCAAATTTAAATAGCTGGATTGGATTTCACTGGATCGAAACCCAAGTATATGTGTTCTCTTAAAGTTAGGTGATTATGTCATGAACATCATATTTTGTTGGAATCTATTTTTGTTTCCTTTCAAATATTTTGGATTTGACACTGTAGCTTTATTAGCTAATTTCTTAAAGGGATCTAATTGAGAAAGAATCATATTCTTTTCCAAAAGTTACGCTTGAGGGTATGCAGTCCCTGAAGGCTTTGAAAACTGTATGTAATACATGAAGGCTTTGTCCTTCTTCACAGATTTTAAATAGCAAGACCTAATTTTCCCTACAATGTTCAGATGTAATTCAATATTAAAAGTATGATGTTAGATGTGATTTTGAGGGTCAAGGGGAAGCTATTTAATAGGTAATACCCAAGACCCTCTTTCCCCTCCCCTGAGAGTCTGGAGCTGTGAATGCTGAAATCTTTCCCTCAGAATGAGAGCAAATGAGTGAACATTAGCTGCTTGGCTTCACAAGGTCCACAGTTAAGTGTAGAGCACAAATGAGAATCATTCTTAGACTTTTATTAAAAGCAGCATTACTATACTGCTCTCTGTTATACCGTCTCTCTCTGCAGCACACACACACACACACACACACACACAGAGACACACACACACACACACACACACACACACGCACACACAGGGGCGGATTATGAACTTCCGGGCCCCTGGGCCTAGATGTATTAAGGGCCCCCCACTTATTGTCGTATATGTGGGGTGTGTGTGTTTGTGTGTGTGTGTGTGTGTGTGGGGGGGGGGGGGTGGTTGGGGGTTGGGGGTCCTCCCCCAGAACATTTTTAATTTATTTGATGTGATTTCCTGTATTCTGGTGCATTTTGGGGACTGCCAATACTAAATTCAATCAGAGTCATAGCCTACATCCTGATTTGTTGATCTTGAGGCATTGATTCCATGCAAAGGCTTGGGCTTCAGGGCCCCTGGGCCTGGGCCCGGTAGGCCCGTGCAGTAATCCATTCCTGCGCACACACACATACAAAGACACACACAGACACACACACACACACACACACACACACACACATTCGATATACAGCATATACTACATTATATTTATATTTATATTATATTACCAAGCTGTCACAATTCCGTTTTTCCTATGAAAATAAAAAATACAATTCCTACCTCAAAGGCCCTACATATTCTGTCTCCCTCTCTCCTGCCACTGCAGCCGGTCATGGGAAAAGCAATATAGCATCTGAGCACTGATTGATGTAGTTTCCTATTTATAATCTTATTTGTAATGGCTTTCCCATTCTCTGTTGTATATCTGTCAGTTTCCTGTGTGTATTTCATTACAGTAGATTTATACTCAGCAGTAAACAAAATCCCTTAGCAAAAAAAAGGCTTAACCCTTGATAATGTGAGTAATTTTCAAAAGAAATGGTGTTTTATAGCTATATATCTATCAAGTTTGTACACTACCATGGATGACCAAATATGTGTGACACTTCAAATGTATCAACATCTCTATTCTGTTCTGACTCAGAGTATTTCAACATCATTAAAACCAAATCGTATCACTGAATAAATGAAAACCATTACTTACAACATAAAATAATTCATGGCACTGGTAGGTTTCAGAACTTAAGACAGCTCTCATGTCTCTTCACCCTTATGGCAGCCAGCCTTTAAAAAAAAGTAATCTGACACATCTTGATCAGAGCACAGAGTCTGATCTTGCTGTCAGGCGAGGGATTAAAATCTAAAAATGGCTGACAGAGGTTAGATATGATATTTCAAGGAAGTGACACATGACAAGACAAACAATTAAGTGTCACAGTGCTGACCAGAGGGCAGCAGTTTTACACCATGACCCCTTGTGCATTAGTCATTGCTGGGGACGAGGCGAGACGAGGCGACGGAGGATGAGTGTGTGCCCTGTTTCCTCACGCTGAGCCTGCTGCTCCACCACTGGCTGCAGTGTTGTTCATTGTTTGGTCATTATGATTAAAAGATGTACAGCAGCATGTCGAGGGAGGCGCCCGTCATTCGTCTTTGTCTCTCTGGGAAGCCAACCTGAGCACGGAGCAAATCGCACACTCGCGGCTCTCTAATGTTTGTGCTCTAAGCCGGAAAAACACATACCCTATACACAAACGCGGCAGCACACACATACACAGACACACACACACACACACACATGCAAACATACACACACACATACACGGATACACACAGATACACACTTACATACACAGGCACACATACACAGTTGAACGCATAACACACACACACACACACACACACGCACACACACGCACACACACACGCACACGCACACGCAAACGCACACACACACACACACACACGCCTGCCCTGCGTGAATGCCAGATTCATAAATAAGACACACATAAACACACACTGCAACTCTCTCAGACACACACACACACACACACACACACACACATTCTCTTTCTCATACCCCCCACTCACCCCCTTACGCACGTCACTTCTCATCATGTGCTTCATGCTATTAAATGTTCAAATTGCCAAACAGAAATGGAGAGTGTAGGTTTCCCTCTGTTGTGGCCGAGGGTGCCAATCCCTTGCCTCTCCACAATGCTGGAAGAAAATGAGCCATTTTAGCACCAAGAGAATGACCCGCATGGTGGAATTACCACAGAAGAAAAACCTAATCCTTGAGGAGAGAGGCCTCTATCAATCTTAAGATTTGTCTAATGTGGAAGCTACACAATTGCATCTCAGAAATCAGCCGGGTAATTACTCATGCAGACAGCACCAAATGAAAGGAGGGAAAATGCACGTTCTTGCTGAGTATCCGTTTTAAAACAAGCAACAGAACAAGCAAACGCCGGCGCCATAATCCGTCAAATTCCGGCGCTAATTTTTCAGTTGGTGAAGGCTATGTTGATGAGGAATGGAAGCTAACAAAGGGGACTATAGCTGGGGCTTGTTCTGGAGTGAAGAGTGCAAGAGGGTGTGGGGGCCTTGACTCATTTGAAGAAGTGCACCTTTGAGGCAAACTCTGCGCTATCCCTCACCTAGCTCTAAGGCACATCACCGCGGAAAAAAAAGCTGACCTTCTTTATCGTTGTGGTTCCCTCCTCTCTCCCTCCGAACGAGGCTGGGCACAGCACAGCACACCACAAAGCAAAAATGAGTAATTGCAACACACTGGATTTAACAAGATACAAAATGGGACAGCAGGATAAAAATATATTATATTTGACACTTTATGAGGATGGGCCCTGACCAATCCAGCCACCAAATATTTCATAGAATACATACCTGTAGGTATTTATTAAGAGTTCTCCATGCATTAGACTACTCACCAATTAAATGACCTACAACACAGCATACAAATTGCAATCTACAACCCAGCTTGTATGGAGATAACATGGGTTAAAATACTAAACAAAAATTAGAATCAGAATCAGAATCAGTAGCAGCTTTTATTCACCAAGTACTGTATGATCATACATAAAATAATCCGTTTTATTCTTGCTGTTGGTGTCACATTGGCATACGGTAAATAGGCAAAAATTGCTGTAATTTGCTTTAGATAAAACGTGTCCACCAAAAGAAAATTGTAAATGTAAATAGACAGATACAATTCATAAATTGACAATACACACACACACATATATATATATATGACAGTATAGGCCTACAATAGAACTCAATAAACAACCAATATCCTGATATAAAGTTATAGGTAAAAAGACAACATAATGTACATAAAGCGCAGTATGTACAGTAATGCAAACAACAGTAATGTTCATTGTAAAAGGGACTGAGATATCATTATCTATAATCATCATCATCATCATCATCGAAAAGTAGCAACAACCATTGTTTATTCAGGGAAGATTGGCTGAGTAGCAAGCAACATTCACAGCAACAATCAAATAACAAACAACGACAAAAGCACATGCGATACAAAAGTCAAATGAAAATAAAACAAGACTTTCAGAAAGTTTAAAAATTAGTCAAAGCAAGAGCACTGTAAATTGTCATACTGTTTATACCCTTAAATAAATATGATTTATTTTAAGTCCTTGATTCATTTAAAACCAATCTGAGATGTTGTTAGGATTTCTGCACACAGTCAAAAGCATATTGAAGATTTGACACTGCTTGCTCTACAAATGGTGCATAAGCCTAAAACATTGTATCATCTGCATAGAAAAACTTTGCAACATTCTACTGAAGTACAGATATCATTAATGTACAATGTAAACAATAATGGGCCCAACATCGAGCCTTGTGGAACACCACTTTTTAGTTTTAATGCCTCTGATGTTAATTCTGTACCATCTTAAAACCATTGAAAGGAAACAGAACCTAAGAGGCCAGTTTTTCAAGGAGTAGTCTAAGCAAAGGTTGTTAGATACTGATCAGCTATTTATGAGGGTGATGGCAATAGGGAAGAAATACATACATACATACATACATACATACATACATACATACATACATACATACTTATACATACATACATACATACATACATACATACATACATACATACATACATACCATACAACCCTCCATGCTCAATGCATCCTAAATGATCAATATGCCTCCCACATGTCTTAAATGTCCACAAGGAAAATCTATATAAGATGCATCATAATGATTTCAGAAAAAGTCTTAGTCCCTTCCCTCCATGCTGTGTTTGACTACTGGTAATTTCCTTTTTGTTTCAGACACAGATAATCAAATGTTTGATTGCCATTTAAATAACACCAGAAAATTAGAATGCTAACATCGACTTAGTGATTATTCCCATGTGCCTCAACCATACTGTTGGGCTACCACTCCTCCTATCTAACCTTTAAGCAATCATGCCACAGTGTACTTATTTGTCACTTTCTGAGGTTTTCTGCTAAACTCTCATTGATTTCCTTAGTATAGGGTTTCCTTAGCAACCCTATAGAATGCTGACATTACTTACTGAAAGAAACCAGAATTACATCCTCTCTTTGATAAATGTTATCCATCAATTTAGAGTGTCCATCAACTCTCAATTCCGATTCTAGCTTAGTATTTGTTAGTCCTTGTGTATTAGTTTACAGAATCATTTCCCTGGCTCCACTCATAAATGAAATGTAAAGGATCATTACAGAAATCACCTCAGAGGTCTCTATGGAAGAGGAAGCTGAGGCTGAATACAGGAAAGAAGTCAACAGGTGAAAGTGGCTGCCAGGGAAAACTAATGATCCCCCAACAATGGCCACTTGCAGGTCTACCGCGGCGGTGAAGGGAGCCGCTCGAGACTAACTAATGAAAGATTAATTTATAAATGTGTTTTTAATCATCCGAGGTGCCGGACAGGATGGTCTCATTTTCTTGGTGACAGCTGGGGACGCTTTCTCATGATTTGCGATAATCCACTTTTTATTATGAAGAAAATTCGGCTGTTTCTCCTAGCAGACAGCTGTGAAAACGGCTAATGCAGGGACTCCGAGCTCGACTCGGAGAGTGCCTTGACTAACACACTGTTTATTCTCCTTCTTTTTTAATAAACAAGCACTTAGCTCATTGAGACAACAACAAACAGCACCATATTTTTCCAGAATTGCACTCTATCTACAACAAGCTGGAGCTAATCTTTCAATAGAATACACTAACTAATCATTTCACTGGGTATAAATAAACAGACCAGTCAACAGTGCCACTGACTGTGCACTGTGGTGCATCTACTAAATACTAAATAATGGCAAGCAACAAACTATGAGCAAGACTAATAAGTCCGCATTACAGCAGAAAGAGTCACTATGATGGAGTACAACCGGTTGGGTTCTTGTGTATCCGATTACTTGTTTTTATAATGCATACTATTATGTAAATGTGTTTGACCTAAATCTGCTCAATGTAAATTAATGTATTTTACCTTTAAGATGAGGCGTTGTTGTAATACGCTAACAGGGTGCTATACCCTAGATCTACTAGCTAAAGAGCAAAATATATTACACACAGATGAAGCCACACAGCAATTCAGGTGCTAAATGATATTCCAGTTTTCCATCAGAGGCGGCGCTTTTCATATGACACATCCCCAAAGCAACAGCCATTACTCAGCCACTTTAAGCTGCAGTGCTACCAATACGTGATGATAAAAATAATAATAAAAAATAGTATTAAAATATTTTAGAAATACTATTACATGAGCATTTAATACAGTATATTATTTGCTATTATTATTATCATCGTTATTATTACTATTGTTATTATTATTACTATTATTATTATTGTTATTGCTGCTGTTGTTGCCGCCGCTGCTGCTGTTGTTTCCTTTTTCATCGGTGGAGTAACTATGATTTGCGTGCTATATATACCAAATCACAAATGGTAGGTTGATTAAATATTAAACCACAGCATTTTTGTTACGATCGAAAAATGAATCACATTGTTCCGAGCTTAAATATTTTCTATATTACAAAAACAAAGGCAGCACAACATTGATCTGCAGGCCACTTCATGTGTGTAAACGTTCTTTCTTCTTCATTTCTATTTTGAGAGAACAGTCAGGCAGCAAAGGTCAGCTCAGACACACCATGAAACAAAAGTTGCAAACAAACAAACAAACAATGCTTTGCAGCACACACACGTACACACTCCAGTGTGAAAGTGTGAGAAGGGGTTAAGACCAACAATGTGCGTCTGTCAGGTTTAACGCTTTGAGCTGAGGCTGGGGAGGGGGGGGGGGGGGGGGGTAGGGGGGCTGGAGACACCGTTTTTTAGCTACTTCCACTGCAAACAGCATTATCTTGATTAAAGTTTAATTAAGGATCAGATTTGGCAGTGCCTCTCACACTGGTCTACACGAGCAGATTTCCAAGGGCTTAGCTCCATCGCCGACAAAAATCCTCCTTTATTACTTTCAACCTGTTGTAAAAGCTGTTGGCACGGAGGGGCGGCAGCCTCTTTCAGTGGCCTTGTTTGCCGCTGGAAAAAAGCCCAAGTCTCTGGAGATACCCCCGCAGTGGTTCAATTTAATATCTGTCCTATCACTACAAGGCTTGGCCTCATTATTAATGATACTATTCATTAATTTCTTGTTGGGCTGATGTTATTTATTAAAATATTAAAGAAAGCTCCTGAGACACACAGCGTAATGAGGGACGTGTTATTCCGCCCTCTCCTCCATCTCTCTCTGTCCCTCTCTCTCTTCCTCTCTCTGGCGTTCCCTCTGCATACAGTAGGCACATTGGCTGGCAGGATGGATGGAGTGTGGCATTACCCCAGTCGGACGCTGCTCCCTCACTCTCCCTCATTAGTCCGTCTGCGTGGCTGAGTGACACTGTAAATCCATTGTGTTGTGCGTACAGGCCAGAGTTCTATTCGCATAAACACATATACCACACACACATACACACACACGCACGCACACACACTAACACACACACACACAAACACGCGCGCGCGCACGCATGCACGCACGCACGCACACACACACACACACACACACAGATGCACACGCACATGCACACACACATAAGCACACTCATACTGTATGTGTTTCCTCTCCAACTCAGCTAATGAGCCATTCCAATGCAGGATGAATTGACTAGGGTCCATCTTAAATAAGTGGCCAGTATTTTTTTTGGGGGGGGGGGATGCAAAAATGTAAATCTGGGGTGTTGTGACAGCTCAGTTCTTCATTAAGTAAGCATTACAATAATATAATCCCCACATAAGACACAACTATAAACACAGTATCACAAAAGATTACATAATTATAATAAATATATGATGGTTGATTACATTTATGAGAGAAAACAACAAATGACATTCATCAAGAATGTGAGTATTTTCTGTGAGTCATTCCTGAGAGTCAGTGGCCAAGTGAAAGATTTCCTGAAATCATATTGAGCAAGTTAAGCTCACACATATGACACATGCACAGTAACCCCCTGGAAAAAAGATGCCAAAAGAAACACCAGCATTCATTAAAAAAAAAAGATGCCAAAAGAAACACCAGTGTTCGTCTCGCACGTTACACTCTCAGCTCCCTAGCAGTTCTAGTGATTTCTACACCTCAGCACTTTAAAAGGGGAACAAGCTCCCCCAGCCTGGTTCCAGGAGTAGACAAGCTCAGTGAGTGCACTTGATGTCTGTGCGAGGTGCTGGAGTGAAAGCTCAGCCAGGGGAAGTTCGAGAAACCCCCCTCAACTCTGGCACCTTTAATTTGTCCATGTCTCCCGTTTGATATCCCCAGTATTAATGGCCATACACGGAGAGCCCTTCCCCATTAATCATAATAATGAATCAGATCCAATTATATCGCATATAAATGTGAACAAATTGCTGGAAAAATAATGATCTATCACTGACACGTCCCAGTGAAAAAGGGACTAAAATAGTAATTAGAAGGCAGGGTTTTTAGTGGCGTGTTACTCTGGCAAGAGGCTGATGGGAAGCATGTTTGGATGTGATGATGTAATTAGTGGGAAGTGTGAGTTCCGTGGCTGGAGTGTGGCGCCGGCTCTCCTAATGAATGCCTGGCCAAACATGCCCCCCCCACACACACACACACAATCGGAGAGGTACCCGTAATTAATTTCTGCCCCGTAAGAAAAGTGACATATTGTGCTTTCCTTCATTATTGCTCATTTATTTGCCTTGCTCTCTTGAATCTGGGCCTAAAATGCAATTAAGTTGTGTTTGGCACTTATTTTAAAAACATTTTTGTGTGTGTAGGGAGGGGGGTGGAGGAAAACAAGGCATCTTAATTAAGGAGAAAACAATGGCATCATATATACTATGGTGACGAATGCAGCTGTTTACTCTGACTAAAAATAATTTTAGCTGCGCTTGATACAGGCAATTGAACCTGTTTTGGACTTCAGAATGAAAATAAACCACGAATGTGGGGTAGACTTTCAGAAGCTTCTTCAGTGGTGGAAATGCCAGCATGGCCAGTCAGATGCACTGGACTTTGATCTCTGTGTTGTCACCGTTACAGAGGAGTAAAACCCTTATCGTTGCCGTCACACAGTCTCTGGCGCGGGACCCTCATGACACTGCATAACGTTTTTCAAAAATGCTATAATTTACACATGCAAAGATAAGGGAGAGGATGCAGAGAGCAGGTAATTCCCCCAGACATGAAAAAAACAACTCAGGCCGCCTGGACAATCCATGTTTTAAACACACAATATGCCAAACACACACATACACACACACACACACACACACACACACACATATATATACACACACACACATAAATACACAGTATGTTCTTTTCCTTCTTTTTCTTTGTCACCTTTGACACTCAAGGCCTCACAATAATACATATAAAACATACCATGTGCACATTAGGCACACACACACAGAAAACCACAGACCTGTTCCTCCACAATTACATAAAATTCTACACACTACGAAAAGAACATTGGAAGTCTAAATTGGAAGAACAAAAAAAGTAGGAAGGGGGAGAGAGAGATTTTTCGGTTGCATCCAGCCACTCGCCTCCCTTGTTGGGAGAGCCAATTGGTGGCTCCTCTGGGGTATAGAATTAATCACCTGCCCGGTGTACAGTCTCTAAGCCGAGACCTGAGGACCGAGGTAATAAGACGGACCCTTCAGGGACTCGCCAGCCTGAGTATAAATATCAGCCCCTATGCATATGTAAATCAACGCAGCTCGTGGATTTCAGTTTTATTTATTTCTTGGTCTAGCCCCCAACCCCCACCCCCATCTTCCACCACCCCCACCCCACACATACACACACACACACACACACACACACACGCACACATGCTTCCAACCCCTTCTCTTCTCCTTGTACGGCTCAAGTGCGCTAATATCAAATAGCGAGCTTTTAGAGAGTGTTTAATGCCTGCCAGTGGGTGGTAGGGAGCCATCTGAGACGGGAGTGTGCAGCCGCTCGCGAGTAATTAAGGAGTGTTTTGCGGAGCATAAATAATGCTGTTTGTATTGGGTGCTTCTGAGAGGAGAGAGGGATGGGGGAAAAGAGAGAGAGAGAGAGAGAGAGAGAGAGAGAAGAAGGGAGGGTAAGGCGTCACGGAGGAAAGAAGGCAGGACAGCAGGGGTTAAATCTGCCTTTCCTCTCCTCTAAGCGAGCCGCTTAGCATTTAACAGGAGCAGGAAAAAGCTTGTTTGTTTGTTCTTTATCACCCCGCCGTTATTTATAGGACACCATTGTCCTCAGAAGAGCGGCAAGAGAAGGCGAAGATGGTAAAGTGGGAGGTAAAGTGTGTGTGTGTGTGTGTGTGTGTGGGGGGGGGGGGGGGGGTGAAGATGGCCCTCACCTCCCCTTAATCACTGGGTTTAAATCACAGAAGAGCTGGGGAGGAGTTGGGTGGGGTGCTGCAATATGGAGTCCAGGCAGTTGGCCTGTTTACTATGACTACACATGCAGCTGGGCACTCCGGCAGCTCTCCAGCAAGCCCGCACTGCTAAATGACTCTCACAGGTGGCCGGTGCAGGTAGATGGTCGTTTGTTTTGGGTGGTTGACAAAGTAAGGGCTGTCTCTGAAACCTCCCACTCCGCTCAGTGGAAGGCAACACCTGCATTCAAAGAGCCCCTGACGGGGAAGAAAGACTCCCAGGCGTCGTACAGCTGGACCAGTGGGCCTGGCAGGAGAACTCCCACTCAGGGGAGGAGGAGAGGGAGTGGGGGGGGGGGGGGGGGGGGGGGTGGAGGTTAACTGCTCCTGCTGCACACCTCCAGTCCTCCACTCACACGTGCCCATCCGACTCTCTGCTCCACTGGCCAGGGTGCACTCCCCACTCCCCTCCCGCCCTCCATCTGAGCCAGGAGCATAGCCACAGGGAAAAACATGGACTTATTCACACACAAACACCCACAAGCAAACACACACACACACACACGCACACACACACACGCAAACACATACACATACACTTGTGCACAAATATACACATTTCCAGTCATAAAAAAACACATGCATAAGCATACACAAACACATGGGTATATCTTGTGCATCCCTACATAAACACAGACAACACCTACTCACACACTCACACACACAGAGCTCATATTCACTCAGTAGCCTCAGCCAGGCCAAGGGGTTACACTTATGAGGGAATAAACAGTGCGACATAAACATGCCCGAGCTTCCAGCACTCCCCTGAGCAGTGTCATCCTCTTTTATTTATTCTCAAAGACAAATGATTGAGCTGCATGGGCAAATATTGTTTCTAGAGAGCATCCCATATGAGTTCTCTCTCTCTCTCTCACACACACACATGCTCACACACAACACAAGCCTCTGAGTGCAGGTGCTTCTGGGACGGCTGCAGGTAACCACATACAGTATGTGTGTGTGTGTCTCTCTCTGTGAGAGAGAGAGAGAGAGAGAGAGAGAGAAAGAAAGAGATTTACCCTTAGGTATGACCTACACCAGGCGCGTAACTGAAGCGTTCGCGTAGCGTCTGCTGCAACAATTAGCTGCCACTATAATCAATGAAAGTAGCTACACCAGACTAGCTACATAGCGGCGCGTACGTTCGAAAAAAATAGACCATTCATTTAAAATGGATTTTACGTGTTGCGAACGGAGCGCTTCAGTTACGCGCCTGGTGTAGCTCATACCTAAGGGTAAATCTCTCTCTCTCTCTCACACACACACACACATACTGTATGTGGTTACCTGCAGCCGTCCCAGAATCACCTGCACTCAGAGGCTTGTGTTGTGTGTGAGCATGTGTGTGTGAGAGAGAGAGAGAGAGAGATTTACCCTTACGCTTTACCCTCTCCTTGCGCCCAGGTTCGAGTTGAGATGAGTCTCATTAATCAGTGTGGCGTGCCTGATCCGGGCAAAGAGCGTGACATTTTAATCACAAGCCCCAATTAGAGAAATCATATAGTGAGTAAATGCAGTCTAATGCTAGCATCATCCGATGCTGCTGCCTTCAGCACAGTAATTGGAAGAGAAACTGTTTCTCCCGTGGGGCCAAGGATGTTTTCTGTCGCTTTTCTCCTACAGTAACTACCGAGACGCAGCGAGGCAAAAAAAAAAAAGAGTCCTGTACCTGTGATCTACATTCATGAGACACCTTGGGGCGGCCGCGGATAGTTTGTTGTTCCGTGAGCGCTTCAAACTGTGCCGATGTGTAGACAAGAGCTAACAATATAGGCTACCAGATCCTTTGGGTGCAATTATACAGACTCTCGCTTTGTCTCCCTCTCTCCGAGAAGGGGACGGCATTGCCAAGGGGACACCCCCATGAGTGAAACAATTTAGTTGTCATGACTGTGTGACAGGACTCGATCCTCTCCGTAATTCAGCCAATCCCAAGAGTGGCCAGATAATAGTGTCCAGCCCGAGGAGCCAATAAATCAATCAGACTCAACGCAGTCCACAGTTCGGGAGATCGCTGATAGCCTTTCGATGATACAAAAAAAGGGGGGAAAAATGACGCTGTGATATTCACACACCCTGTGTTTTTTGTCCTGGGATGACATCTGCCAAAACAACTATTGATATGGTGCACTTGATAGGGAAGCATGTAAATAGAAATGATATTTGGATGTCTCCTACAGTATATTCTGTGTAGGTAAGACCAACTGTTACATACTCTGAACACTGAACTTTGTATCTTCGACAAGGCAGTTAACTGTCAATAAACTTTTTTTCTGTTACTTTTATGTTTTTCAAGTTTTCGTAGTCAAGAGTATCCCATTTTTCTTTTTCTAACAGGTAACAGGAAACAGACATTTATAGAAACCCAGTGCTCATTGACTTTATTCGCAGACTGATAGAGACATGCTCACTCTAAAACTAAACTGTAATTAAGAAAAGGAACGTTTTCCCCACAGAAATAAGAGTAAAAAAAGCCACTTCTATATTACCAGATTTATTAGAAACTGATGAGCAGTGGCATGATTCAGACAAAAAAAGGTCCACTTTAGAGCACCGAAAGTGGTTACGACCTCATTTGACATCTAATAACAAGGTGAGTGGCAATGAGAGGCTGAGTGGTGCTGTGTGTCTCAGTGTGAGAGAGCAGGGTGGGAGGGATTGAGCTAACATGAACTGGCAGTGCCCGTCCAGGCCCACGCTCAGACCTGTGGGCCCCCTCCCGGCGCACAGGGGAGAGGGGTGGTGGTGGGTGGGGGTGGGGGAGTAAGAGGGGGCTGGTTGGTGCTGGTGTGGAACGCACGCCCATGCTGGGGAAATGTCATGTGGGAGGGAGGTGGTGGAGGAGTAGCACAACACACACACACACACACACACACTCACACGTACATACACATACACACACACACAGAAGTGTGAGTGGCCACCGCCCAGCAGGATGTGGACGTGGATGGCATCACGGATGGCGGTTGTGACACGGGGTAGGCGAGGGGCGCCACACGGCTATCTGATCAACATTACCTCACTGTCACAACGCGCACACTGTGGGGGCATGATGATGGCTCTGATAGGGCCTGCTCATGCCACACACACACACACACACACACACACACACAAATATTCAAGCACACACACGTACACACATCTACATACACACATATCATACACACACAATAACAACAACAGCAATCACAACAACAAATAACAGCAACACCCAAAGGGATAGTGGATTGTGGTTGCATATATGTATCAACTCATATACATGAAAAATCATAATGAAGTACTGAACACAAACACAACAATTACTCTCTAAAAAAAGGGTTACTGAATATATTCTGTATTGCCACAGTGTATTGTCTGCAGATTAACTAGTTATAGGGAAGGGGGAGAGAGAGACACAGAGATTATTTGCAGAAAAGCTACAAGGACATCAGCCATCAATCATGAGCATCAAATCACAGCCATAGTCTGCTGTCGCTGCCCATTACCACTGAATTCATTTTCCTCAATTAATTCAAACTCTCACCCCTTGGCAGCTATGGGGTATATGCTCTTTTTTTATAAATCCATTCGCCTACCTATTTGTCAAAAACGCAGCCAGTGACAGAGCTGTAATGCACATTCATTATGCCAGTGTGAAACAACAGGCCACATACATCATTAATTAACTCAATATTTGTAGTAGGGAGCGAGAGGAATACATTTTGGGAGAAAATATTTCTCCCGTGCCGGTGAGTATGGAAAATTAAACTTTTGCAAAAAAAAATCAAGTAAGCTCACATAGCTGCAGGAAATGACTAATTTTCTTTTGAAACAAATCTGATTCTATGATGTCAGGATGTTTGCCACAAGAGAGAATAACACACACACACGACATAACATAATGTGCCAGCTCAGTGTCTGTTCCTGTTCACTATGTCAGAGTGACATAACTTATGACAGTGTCAATATTTAGCATCTACTCATAAAAAATAATCTAGCAAGTCAGAACAAACTCACACACTCTCCCAGAGGCATGCTTTCTGACAAGAGCAGTGTTTTAAAGAAAGATAAAGGCCACAGGAGAAAGAAAAAAGAAAGTAAATGGTAATGTGTTATTAAGAGTTTTCATGCCCATTCGTTCAGTTTAATAATTTTATCTTTATGTACATCGGCGCAATCAAGGACACTCAGATCTCAGTTAATCAAAGAGGATGTATCAGACACATTTTTCCCTTGTCACCAAATACCCACTCTCTTTTTGTCTTTTGTTCAAAGATGAAAAAAGAAAACAAAATGAGAAACATCTTCCTTATCATGGGTGATATTACGGAATCAAGGCGTCTAAATGGATAAAGAATTGCCTCTCTAAATCTGGTGTTTAAATTAATTAACTGTAAACAAAATCTAATTCAAGGGTATTATTTGAAAGCGTAATTGCCCACTGGGATTAAAATGGACTCTGTCGGATCTGCTGTCTCCCTACTGGGCAGCCACCTTGCTGCAAACCGCTCCCCTCCAGTCCCTTGAGATTAATATGCATCTTTGAGGAGCAGAGTCTTAATCTTGATTCTTAAAGGACACTTCCATGAAAGCACACTCGGAGAGAGAGAGGAGAGAGGGAGGTCCCCACACCACCTCACCACCAGTCTGCGATTGGACTGCTGTGTCCACCGTGCACAATCCTTGATTGTAAATGTGCCCCCCCCCCATCTTTTTTTTTTCACACGCATGATTCCAATCGCTTTCAGAGTCCAGCGTAGGGGAGCGCTTCGGTGTGCATATTAATTACACTTTGGCGATTTGTCGCGCGCGAGCCTTGGCAGTGGTCATGCTGGCTAAGCTGCCTCATTTGAACCGGGGGCCCGGCTTCTCTAGCCCGCTGTGCCCATCAGGGCTCTCCGTCGGGAGGCTTGGGGAGCCTCCGAGATAGGCGGCTTGGTCGCGATTACGGCTCGCGCCGCCGCAAGAAATAAATACCAATTTTCTCACCCCGCGCACCGGCCGACTCCTACGTTTTAAGTGTTGATGCAATGCGATTAAAAGGCAGGGTAATTAGACTGATGTGTTAGCGCATTAGCGGAACAATGTGGAACGGATCTGAAAGTTAGAGACCTAGATCTCCCTGGCACTGGCGTCACTGCCAAATGATTCTGAGTCAAACTGTTGTTGTTTTCTCACCCCCGCCCTCCTCCATCACAGACTCTCACACAAACACAACTCTCACACATCTCTGTCTCTCTCTGTAGACTGGACATATTGAGGTCACCCTTTTTATGGAGTGGATTAAGTCCCTTCTAGAATTTGTACATATTGCAGCTACAACATCCATCTCAACACTGAGAGGCTGACCATAAGGCTTTGAGTGTGATGCTTGCATTGACCATTCTCTCCATACAGGGATGGCCAGTGGCCTCCATAAAGGTACGCAGAGCAGGAGGACTCTCTGCCCCATGCATCTAAGAAAGGGCCAGAAAGAGAGGACTTCACTTTGGTACATTCAGAAGATAGAGGGCTAGGAGGGTGGTGACATGAGGAGGGACTAAGGAGTGTGACAGGGGTGAAAGGGACTCTCTGTGTGTCTCTGGAGGGGAGTTGTCATCATCACAAGCCTCGTACCATCAGTAGTGACCGCATCAAAAACAACAACAAAACAATCACAAACAAACAAAACATACGTACAAAATACATACAAACATACATGGGCAGAAGGGGCAACTGTTTGACAAGCCTTTCCAGACACCAGAGGCCAACAACACAAGATTCTCAGGTTTATTCCACAGCCATGTCTACATAATGGCACGCTATAACATGAAGATGTCTGTGGGATGATGCCTGCCCCAAAGAGATGAGGCGTTTCAAAGCTGAGACAGGCTAATGCAGATGAAAGCCCAGGTTGCTCTGAGATTTATCATTTCCCCAATTGATCTGTACACTAGGCCATTCTTTACACTACCTCACATTTCTTTTCTAGGAGTGGATAGTGGACTAGAGCTATATAACTCGGTAGCTGTATAATGCCACAAAATAAATATAATACAGTCTGTTGAATTCTTCAAGATTAATGGCACAAGAAAAGGTAGAGGGCATGGCTTCCTAGGTAAACAGAGAACACAGCTCTGTTCTTGTGATAATTACAACCTCACTGGTATCTGAGCACATCTGTTATCATTACTGTCATGAACTTTTTGTTTACTAAAAAAATGCACACATATACACACACACACATACACACACTGGAAGCCACTGTTTGTATGCTATAAAAAGCACGTAGCAGTATGTATGTAGCAGCATGTAGTACAAAAAAAACATTAGTTTAGGAAGCACAATTCACTCAATTTGTAAGAATCGATTCAGATTCACACTGTGTATGCACTTGAACAACTTTGCTGTTTTTTTTTTTGATAGCTCAGCAGAAAGTGTGTGATAGTTTACCTTGATGAATTAGAGCAGGCTCAATTTAATGAACAAGGGGGGTCACCTTTGTTTCTTGAGGTGACAGACCATATGAGGAAAAAAAAAAACACAAACACACACACATACATACATACCCACACACAAACACATATTTTTCTTATACTGCCACATGCCTCCTCCTAATAATCAGATTTCTCATCCCTCGCCATAATAGAGGCTAGGGCGGCACCTCATTACCATATCTGGCTAAGGGGAGGAGAGCATCACTTCTTCTTTGGCTGAGAACGGAGGGCCTGCTTGTCTGAGTTGGGGCTGTTTTGCGCATACGTCGGAAAATTGTCTTACAGATATGTAAATGATTCAGGCGAAAATGAAATGCTAAAGTCTACACCATTAGTTTTCCACTTCATAGTCTCCACATGGGGCTGTTAGCGGGATAATGTACCATACAATACATGCTTTACTTTTAATTAATAGGAAAACGTATTTTGAAATGAATATTAAATGTAGATTAATGTGAAAAATCTCTAAGCTCTGTAGTCTTTTTTCTAATTTAAGGCTCTATTACATTGCAAGAAAGGGTGTCTTTCAGCAGCAAAGGCTTTATAAATATTTATAATCAAAAAGCATGAAATCGTTTCAGGGAAGAAGACAAATTAAAACTTTACAGTCTCAGAAACAAAAGAGCTTTGTGAAAAGGATATAAGCTATCAAGAGAACAAAGCAAAGAAGGTACAAGGAGATGCTGAATAAGAACAAGAGTTTAGAGTTAAGAACAATAGCAGCTGGTGGGGTGAATGAAGACACACCACAAACATCTACATTCTGGAATCTTCTTCATAGAGATGAATAGTGATAAATAATACAATGGTACAGTGTGGTATATAAACAGTGGCAGATTGAAAGGTCTACAGTATATTCACATGCAACTATTGCAGGTACTATGGGAGATGAATATGAGGTCCAGCCACTGTTTTGGTATGCCATAGCACATCTCCTCACATGTGCTCAGTCCCCTGAGCGCCTTGTTTTCTGCCATAAAAACCAAACCCAACAGACAGGTACCCAGCAGGTGCACTGGCTTTGATGCACATGTCACAATGGCTCTGAAGTCCTAAACAATTCCCTTTTGATCTCATCCAAATCTCGGCACAAAGCGAAAGCAAAAAGAACAGCTCCACCACGGCCTGCCCCACCCCCAAAAAGTCTTCACCCCTGCTCCTGTGTGCTCCCCACAAATGCCAGCCTTTATTGTGTGGGAGTATCCAGGTTAAGGCAATCTGCACTCCTCACATTTTATTCCTCTCCTCTTCCACTCCTCTTCTTTTCCATCCTTTCCCTTGATGCTTCCTTTCACCCCTTCACAGTACTCATTGGCACAGACCACCATGTCCTCATCTTGCTTGTGAGGGATCTCAAGTCATGGGCCTCGCCACAAAGTTCACTCATTTCTTGGTCTACCGTTATGGTAATGGCGCTTCGCTGTTGCGCTTGTCTCGCTGTCAACATAAGGTGACGAAGCGTCTGGCAGAAGTGTTAAGTAACACATTAGCTGTTTACATCAGCTCCAACAATTAATGCATGTTAATTCTTAATTATGCTAATTTCATCTGAAACGAGCTGTGAGGTTAGCACAGGACGGCTGTCTCCGGCTGGAACCGACACAGACGTGATGCAGACTACACTCTCCAGCTTCCACTCTGATGTCAGCTTTATAGGCTTTGGATGGGAAAGGCCTTATAATGATCTCCACGTCACAGAAGCCTGCTGCAGTCAGGACAGCTGTGGCCCTGATCTGGCCCACATTCTGTTGAGCTGGGCTCTCCATCACTGGAACTACCCTCTAGTTAACCCTTAAAGGTGTGGGTTTTTCAACATTCTAACATAAGATCCCGTTCCACAACAACTGAAGGTTCTAAAATTCTATGTTGAATTCAGAGCCCTAGAGAGAGGCTATCTATCTATCTATCTATCTATCTATCTATCTATCTATCTATCTATAAGGCTCTGGTTGAATTCAATGAACCCAGATATTCTTTAGAACATTCATTTTCCAACAGTCCCATCACACCGGTGTGATGGTACACCTTTAAGGAAACTTCTTTCACAAGACATTACAGTAAATGTAGATGACAACATTCGCTTTTTGAGATGATGCTCCTCATAGGTCCTTCTCATTATGTCACAATATTCAAATTCAATGAACGGAATGCGGAAACGATCTCTGCTCTGGACCGCTTCATTATGTTTCCAGGCGTCTTAACCACAGTAGCTGCAATGGTAGGGGAAGAGAGAGAGAGAGAGAGAGAGAGAGAAAACACTGCTCTCTGCCAGGGAAGGTGGCAGAGGAAATATTTCACCTGACACGAGACGAGGGTGGTGCGTGGCACAACCAACCACGACTGGGCCATTAAATATATGTAAATGAAGTGAGACACAAGAGAGCCAGGGCCTGGCTGCACACACAAGGGAGAAATGCATCCTGGGTAGTGATTAATTTATTTGATGATGCCTCTAGTGAGGAATTTTAGGTCACAAATGTAGTGACAGGATGACAAATCACCATTTTAAGGAATTTACTGGGAATCATTAACGAACAATTGTCAGGTAGTTTATGGCAGGCCGGAGAAGACGAAATAAATGTAGATCTTCTTCCTTATCCGAGATGAATTATTAATTGTCTTTTTTTGTTAATGCTTCCATGGTGCTTGTCTGATTGGGTGTAATGCATGGCGTAGTTCTACCCAAATTGTAAATTCATTTAGGAGAGGATTCTGCACAATTAAATTGGCAGTCGGCGGGAGGTGTCGGAATCAACTAGGAGGCTGATGGGGGGGGTGGCAGGAGAGGAGTTCAGCCTGCACATCAGGGCACCTACGCGTATCATCCCTGCTGTGATTCCATTCAAAAGTTTGGAGTTTGTTTCCCATTTAAAGGAAGAGAGAGCAAGTGGAGGAATAAGGCCTATTTGATAAATACACAGAAAAACAGAAATATTAAAGGTGAGGCTTCTTACTTAACTCACATTATATCAGCTCACTGTGTGCACACATTCAGACTGCAATATTGTCACATACCATACATGTTTGTACTTCATTATATTTAGAATATATATTATACATTTTTAATACTGTGCACAGATGACACATGACAAAATCATTCATCCATATTCACATACTGCAACATACTTTATATGAAATATATTTGTGCGTAGAAGCTATTCAAAAGCACCGTACCAAGTGACGGTGACATCACATGCTCAGTTCACAGTGTTGACATACACACATACACATACAGTATTTCACAATTTTGCTGTGTTACCTCACAGAAACATGTCGCCTCTAAGTGCAATGTGACTTGCTGCCCTATCTCTCTGACACTATTAATTAATTCTTTAATTATGCCCGTGATCACACACGAAGGTACAGAAGTAATCAGACTTTGTTTGGCGGTTAAGTGAGACAGATGTTCCAACAAGAGTTTCTGTCAGGCCTGTCGTGCCAGTCTGGGCTGCTGTCTTTGAGCTGGGCTTAAAGCACTGATAAGGCTGAGCGCAGCCGACAGGACGCGCGGTGGCTGTGTACATTAATCAGACAGAACCCCCCCCCCTCCCCCGAACACACACACACACACCCACACCCATACACTCACACACACACACATTCCCCCCCTGGGCATGTAAGAGCAACTCTATGCTCTATGCTGTGGTAGGGTGACAAATGTCCCTGGTTGAGCAAAGCAGCTTTAATGCACTCCGATATGAGATTTCAGCCACTAACCCTTGTCATGACAACAGACCTGAAGAAAGGTTCATTCCAAAATGAAGAACAGCTTCATCAGCAAAGCAGAGTCTAGCTCCCCAAATAAATGTGCTTTACTTAGGCCTCATGCCTTGACATAGTCGGTTACACTTTACTTGACAGCATCAACATAAGAGCGACATGACACTGTCATGAACATGTCATAAACAAGTCATAAACGTTCATGACATAACGCTTCTGTTATGAAGTGACATTCGGTTTTTGTCATAACAAGTTAGGGTTAGGATTAGGATTAGAGTTAGGATTAGGGCTAGGGTTAGGGTTCATATGTCATGACAGTGTCATGTGTTCATGACAGTGTCATGTCACTCTTATGTTGATACTGTCAAGTAAAGTGTTACCACATAGTCTAATGTAGCCTATTTACATATTCATCAGCACTGAGATCCGTACATATCTATCTACTCTGCACCAACCTGACCAAGTTGTAGGCTTTGATTGTATGTGCAATGTCTGTTCGTCTGAAAAAGAGTAACGGAAGAGGACAGTAATCATGATAGGTCGCTAAGGTGTGTGTGTGTGTGTGTTTGTAAGATAGAGTGGGCCTATTTGGATGAAAGTCCAGGGCTTTTTTTCTAGTCCCAGTCTGAAGGTTGTGGAGTTTTATTCTGCAATCAAATAACAGAAAAGCAGCTAACAAGCCCAGGCAAGCAGATATACCAAATGGTGACAAAAGACGAGACGGGGGCCTTCAAAGATGGGACTGTGGCATTAACTCACACTGTGAGAGCTTGGACCTGGTTAGCTACTAATGAAAACAAACTACAGTATTTGAAGCGGATCTTAAAAAAAAAAAAAAAAAAAATCTGATTTCAATGACCAGTTTGCACAGGCTGATGACTAAGGGCCACATTATTCATACTGCACGAGGAGCCATTTAATGATGGATCTGAAAGTGCTCGTCTGGGCTGGGCCGGGCTGGGGGAGTGAGGAAACGAGAGGGAGCTGGAGGAGAAGCCGTCCGCCGCCCCCACCCCTTGAGCAGCCCTCGTGAAACGCCATGATTTATGCTGTGCAGGGGCAGCGCACCCACATCAGTCTCCCCTGGCCTGGGAATAAATTAAATCAAATATCACAGTGGGGCAACTTGGAGCTCGTCGGATAGATCTGGGTTATTTTGCTCACAAGTTTCAGCCCCCCCTAAATTAATTACATGAGTGATTACTTTGCTCAGAGAAGAAACAATTGCCGCGCCGAGGTCTGGCTTGTAACACAACAGCCCTATCGCAGCTCAGTGGCACACACGCGAGGCCTATTTTTACTTGGTGGCGGCTTGCTGAGTTTCAGTACTGCAGCAAAGAAAGAGAGAGAAAGAGAGAACACATCTAAATTGGATGCTAAAATTGGTATCTTCTCTTTGGAGAAAGGAGTGGGGGGAGAAAAAAAGAGTTAGCGTAGGTGAGGAATCATCAATTTCTCTGTCTTCCTCCCTGCCCTCTTCCTCCAGTTGTGGCCCAAACTGATTTATTGATTATTTAATGGGGTGGTTAATCACTTGTCAAGAAGTCCAAGTTGGCACTAGGCTGAAATACATCATATGCTTCTCTTAAAGAATCATTTAAATAATTACATTCTCAAGTCTTACGTGGCTGCATGACCACCCCGACTAATTTTCTATTTGCCCCCCCACCCCCCACACATTTTTTTGGGGGGGGGGGGGTTGATCTACTGATAAATTGTACAGTCCATGCAGTGCTTGTACAGTACGGTTTTGGAAAATACTCCAGAGCTCTGTGGAGAAAAAAAACAGTTATATAAAAGCAAACAGCAACGCATCGTCGTGAAAAACAGCTATATAAAAGCAAACAGCACCGTCGTCGCCCTCCCAGTAACCTCTGACCTGTTTGTCTTTCCTCTTTAGTCGAAGTCACAAATGAATGCATGAGCAACCCTGGTAATGTTCACACCATGCATCAGATGCAGGCGGCATGTACCATGAAAGTGACTGTGAGCATCTTTCCAGATAGTGGCCAATTTCATGCTCCTCTGGACACTGGCCTTCCGTGCAATCTCACTCTCGTTGTGCTGCAGTAGGTGAGCTCTCCACACACGACGACACGGACGAAAATGATTTCTTAATGGCTTTTTAAAATTATAATGAAATTTCGTCTCTGACAAATAATTATTGCCTATTGAAAGACCTGATCGAGTCTCGTTATTTTTTTGGTTCGGGGAAAGCCGATAAATCAATTTGAATATCGAATAGGCAACCTGCTAAAGCTCAGAACAATCAATGATGCAAGCCAGGCATGTTTACACTTCACACACTCATCAAAGCCCACACGTGGTTCACTTACTTATGTCACTAAAGCTCTTTAAATTTCACGCAATTACACCAAATTCTCGTAGTATTTCCACAGTAAACCTCAAATCGTCAAACACACATTAGACTGGATATCCAGCAATTGACCACCTTTTTCAAAAATCAATCAACAATCAAATGCTCTGCATAAAAAAAAACACCCTCACTGATAGAAACTGGAATATCTCACTACCTCCACTCCTTGGCTTTTAGCCCCCCATGTTCAGCACTGTGTGGTGGAGAGCAAACACAACGGTCTGTGCAGTACACTGCGAGTACCTCACGGCTTGCTTAACCTCTGCTCTGGATAGCTGCAGTGGCAAGCATCCTCGACCCGGCAGCACTTTTTCCGTGCGTGGCAGTGCAAAAGGTCTGGAGATCAGGGACCAGGCGTAGTTGTGGGCTGGGCGGCGGCCCTAATTGTGTGTTCTTTGTAGGGCTGAAGTTATTGGCAGCTGCCACTGTACGAGGCGCTCCGGCGTCACCCGGCAAAGCTAACCAGAGCACACTAATTGCAATGGCCTTTTCATCATCCAGAATCAACCACTTTCCTACAAGCCCAGGGAAACGGCATCCCCTCAGACCATTAGTGGAGAAGTGAAGGTAACCGCCGGTTGAAATGAGCCACCCCCCCCCCATACCTCCCTATTTTCTCCTATTCCTTTTCTCCCCCTCTTCCCTTCTTCTCTCAGACAGCCACGGCAGACTATTCATCTCTCTCTTACACACACACACACAAGCACCCCACCCCCCCAACATACACACACTCAAGCATAAACACACACACACACACACACACACACCCACACACACATCCGTCTCACAAGCTATGGGAGCATTTAGCGAAAATGCCCATTGACCTCTCCCCCCTCTCTCTGTACCTGAAAGGCATAACCCGATTTTACCAGTCATTTAAGAGGGTACTTGGCGGAGAGCAGGGGGCACGCTGTGGGCCGCGGGTCGGCCAGTCGGGGTTGTTGGAGGGGGTGCGCCGGGCTGGAAGGGGGTGCAGAGTGGAGCCGGAGGAGGTTGGAAAGTTCAGTGGTACTGCATGGCAGAGGCAAGGCAGGCAACTGGTCCTCCTGACAAGAGATCAATACTGTCCTCCGAGTGGACTGGAGTCAAGCTGCTGGGTCTGACAGGGGGCCGCGTGGCGTAATTGGATCAGGGGGTGCGGAGCGTCACCCCACCCCCGGCCTCCGACTTGCTCCCTTACCCCACCCCCCTCCTCCCCCTCCTCCTCCCGGCACTGTCACAGCTGTCAGATGTCATCCCTGAGCACCGGTGTCACCGCAGGAGGGTAGTGGCCCTCTGCCTGCCTGTCCCTCGCCCCCATGCAAATGTCCACTTAGCAGATGAATGCAGCCGATATTAGGCCCATTCTTCATGCTTTTATGCAAAAGGAGAAGATCTGTGTCATTTGAGAATTTCATGGAAATAAACTCGCCATTTATCGACTGCAGAAAGAATGAAACAGCCTGTAAAAAGTGGAAATGATTCGGTTCAGCTTATTAAAATGGGGTGGGTGGGTTGGTGGTGGTGGTGGTGGGGAGAGGCCCTTGAAGAACAAACAATGAGGGAAGATGAGGATCAGAAGAAATCAGAAAGGAGCAGGTTATGAGCGAAGGAAAAAGGGAGAAACGTGCAGATTCAAACATTTATATCAGTATCTTGTGGGGGTCTCCTGTCCAGAGGAAATCACAAATAACTGCAATGATACTGCACTGGAACTTTGAGATCTTGGAATATTTTCTATCGTAAATCATGAGGCCAAAGATATCAGTTTAAACATATGTTTTAAGTATAGGCAACAGGCTTTCATCATTTTAAAAAGATGCTTTATAAGTCATAAAAGATTCAACAAAACATAAACATAGAGGAAGTGCATAGAGAATAGAAATATGTAAGATATGGCATAATATGGCTTAGTACATAAGAGGAGATTTCATAAATCGATGTACAGAAAATTGCTGACCATGACTAAAAAGCTTTTTTCATTCTAACACTTGGTGGTAAAATGGACTCCTTTTTTCATCAAAGAAACTAAATACTTGTGGAATTACTACACATCACATGGCTGAGGGAGAGAGAGAGAGAGAGAGAGAGAGAGAGGAATTTTCTATCTAGTAGACATCAGAGCTGAGTGGATTAGAGTCTGGTTGAACATTAAAAGGGAATCCATATGCAAATTTACAACACCAATTAGAAGACACTGTTTGTGATGTAATCCTCCAAGAGATTCTCTACCCTCCATTTCCTCATACTTAATCAAATTAAAAGCTTAAGCTGCTGCCATTGTGAATGATACACATTCAATTTACTTCAGCTTGGGCGAATCATGAGGCTTTTTTGTTGCCATTTTATTTTAAGCCACATGACAGTGGCGACCACTACTCAAATTAGCTGTATTCATGGAACAAAGGAACACAAAGAAAGAATACATCTTTGATTTCATTCTAGAGGTCTCAGTCATTCTGGAGTGTCTAATACGCAGAAGCTGGGGAGGGTGTTGAGGCTAAGAGGCAGGAACTGAAAGGGACAAGGAGAAGCACATCTGTTGTATGTCACACAGTGGGCAGACATGGGTCTGTGGTTGAAAGACTAAAAGATGGCTTTAAAGCACTGTGGTGGTGAAGTCAGCTCTCCCAGGCAGAGCCCTGGGTGCAGACAGCACACAGCGGCACCAGAATCACTATGGCTCTCTGTGTCAGCAGACCTCCTCTAGCAGAGACCGCAGGTTCACCTCTGCCTTCTCTACGCTCCACTGGCCCAGAGGATGTGCTTAACAAATGGGGGGATGAACAGAGAGAGAGAGAGAGATTGAGAAGAGAGAGAGAGAGAGAGAGAGAGAGAGGAGAAATCCATGAAAACTTCAGGGGCTGTGGCTGGCCTGTGCTAAGTGATCTGTATTCCCTGTGAATCTGCCTGTTCCCTAACCCTGTGAAATTAACAGCACCTCCTGACTCGCCGGCCCCTGACCTCACACATAATGCCAAATTCAGAGCGCACCATGCATGAGTGTGCCTGTGTAATGCACAGAGCCCCCAAAACGTCCACGTCAATGTTTTCATTAAACAGACCCTGTAGACGCAACACTGGCTTCTCAAGCCAGAGGCCACAATATGAACACAAAATAACAGTTTCACAGGCACGGGCAGCGGCAACATTTTTTTCTTCAATTTTCTTCATTTCCATAGACTATGGCCAGGTTTATTTCCTTTGTTGTCAAGGTTGCATATAATGCTATACTGACTTCAAATGCCTTTTCTGAAACTCCCTAAAATGGAACAACACAAATCTTACAGGATGTGAAAGTTTTTTTCTCCTTTCTTTTTTTCTCTCAACATGGATATTGAGGAGCATTAAAACTGTGTGTGTGTGTGTGTGTGTGTGTGTGTGTGTGTGCGCGCGAGGGGCTGGCCAAGGTACGGTGTTTAGTGAAACATAATTTCCCAGATACCACCTGGAGTATGACAGCAGACAAGATAACGGGGCACAGCCTCCCGGAGTCTGGCGCAAAGTAAAGATTGGCAGCTGGAAGTGGGGCTCACGGACTGACCTACAGCAGAGCCCTCTCCTCACCTGCGACTCATAATCACCACTCAGGGGGAGCCACGTGCCTCAGTAAAAGGCAGCAGCAACCATTAGGGAGGTGCTTAAAACTCCACTTAAATATCACTTTATAGGCTATTATTTAAACTATGGTTTGGTATTTAAGTGACACTTTCAGGGGGCCCCTTTCTCCTCGTTTGGTAATTCCTCTGCTTACTGGCAGAGGAGAGGACTGTGGCACCAATGTGATAAGGAGGGCCAAAACAGGAAGAGCTAACCTGCATGCGATAAGTTGTAATATATGTGGAGCCATATCCTGATGCCATTATATGAAAACAGGGAAATGGGCTTTCTGTTTATGATGGAAATACGCAAATAAAATTTTTTTTTTAGGTTACAGCATCCACATGCTTTGCAATGCATGACCACTGACTTGTGACTCACCCACATCTATTTGTGATCTGCTTTTCTCAGAAAAACATACGTCATATGTTGGGCAAGGACAGCACTTTACTTGCATTGTTTTTTTTTTCTTCTTTCGCTTGCTTGTTTGTGTGACGCCCACCACTGCTGATGCTGCCGCTGATGGCATGAAATGGCAAGTCCGGCTTGTGTGTGTGTGTGTGTCTGTCTGTCTGTGTGTGTGTTTGTGTATGAGCACGAACTGGTCCCCCAGCAGGATGAGCGTGGATCAGTGGAGACAGAGGCTTCCCTGAGGTCAGCCGCCACCACGCCAGCGCTGATGTGATGTGGAGCTGGGGTGATGGTGTGTGAATAAGGGGACCGGATGGAGCGTCCCCTCATCATGGACACGCACGGAGGCGGTGGCGGCGACGGAGCAGCTCGACCATTTACAGATGGCTGCCCACGAACCTGACTCGGAGCAGGAGTGCTTGTGTGGTGACCGGCTGGATTCCTGTCTCTCGGACGGCCTGGACTGTCTTCAGCCTGTCTGCTCTGAAGTGACACATGGCTAAATCAATGGCAGCAGCACTGCTGCCCATGATCTCTTTTTAGCCACAGAATAAGCCACATTTATTATTTTAAAACATTCATACGGAATGTTGGTGTGCATTTGTATATTTTACAAGTTTTCTTATTGCTTTGTCAGACTTAGTGTTATTTCATAATTATATGAAATTATGTTTATGTATTAAATAACTGCAAATGAATGGAGCTGGCCTTCATCCTCATGGCAAAGGCATCACTGGCTGACATTTTGCACCTGTTATACTGTAAAATGTCTGATGTGTTGCAGACATCCACCGAGCCATTTGAGGAACAATGAAACTCGTGGCGAGTGAGACGAGGTGAGCCAACGTATCTCACCACTCGCCGGTTCAGCAGAAATACCAAGGGCAGGTTGGGAAAACTGTGAATCGAGGTTAGAAGCCAATCCACATATTTGTCAGACCTGTCACACAGTCCATGAACCAGCCAATCACAAGCTGCCTAATTAGACAGTTACACCTCTGGCTTTAAAGAAGGAGGATGTAAAAAAAGAGAGAGACAGAGAGAGAGAGAGAAAAAAAAGCATCAGAAAGGAAATGATTCCAAGCGACTTGAGCAAAATGTGTAGAGTTAATGGGGTGAAGGAGTGTATCCTTAAACCCTCCCCCAGTTGGAGAACACATTCGCTGGGATCTTACTTTAATGTTGCCATGAGTGAGCAGAGATATGAGGCTCTTAATCGAAGTCATTAATTTCAGTAGAACTGTTTCAACCAGACGGAGCTGACAGTCCTCTCTGTGTATCTCTCGCACCCTTAAGCATGACAGTCTCCTCATACCAAATAATTGTTTCAAGTGGTCTAACTGAAAAGAGAAAAAAGAAGGAATGGAATTTACATTTCGGTCATGCATACAGCTGAATATTGTGTGTGTGTGGGGGGGAGGGGGCATGAACAAGCAAGTGTCCACCCCCAGAATGCAATATGAGAACTTTGACTGGAGCGATGGTGAGGTTGAGGGACATTTTCTATAAGTTGGAAGACGCCCTCTCTGTCTTGCCACTGCCAAATGAATTCATATCCTCTGTTTATCATTCATATCGGTGTTTATGCATAATCACATCGCACAATATATATAATTCAGTTTAATCAACAGGCTTTATCTCAGGCAAACGCAGTTTCTGTCAGAGTTTGTCTAATATGAGGCAGGCCATGAGGGAAGGCTTGTCAATGTTTGCCAGTGAGTTTGCTCAAGGATGAGAGTCTGATGAATCTCCCACCTCTCTATATATATGCAGGGGACTTGATTTTAATTCACTGTTAAAAAAAAGATATGCTGCATACAAAAGCCTTGTGCGGCTTTGAAACTCTTAAACATTTTTTTCTGCCTCAGAAAGGTTGAATTAAAGATGTGACTATCTCACCATATGCAAAAAAAGAGAAAGTCTCCTGGAGTAATTCTTTCTTTATTAACCTCTATTGTCTCCTGACCGAGCCTCAATCCTTTCTTAACAATGAAAGCAAACATCAATCCGATGTATTCTCTGCACATATTCTCCCCTTCACCAATGCATTATTTCCAGAATAAACCCTAAAATCCTTATTTGCTTTTTGTTTATGGAGATTTTGCATGCTAACAAAGGGGCCTTGCAACTCATGGTGGAATTCCAAAGAGGAGGGGGAAAAAATATGATTTGGATAAACTGCATGGTTCATTCCACATTAATTCTTTATTCAACTGGCATATCATAGAAATTTTAACAGTCATAGCAGATTAACCTCGTGTGTGCTCTCTCTGCCATTCTCTCTGATAGATTTACATGCATCAGGATCAGAAATGGCTGTTTGGAGAGAGACAGACGCTTCCCCTCATTCAGCCCATTTCTCAGCAGGCTGACCTCCTCCTCGTGAAATAATCACAACTGTTATGTTGGAATATTTAGGCATTAATAATGAATTGCTGGTGGTTTGGGCCAATCTCTCTTCGGAAATAAGCCCAGGTGACCTTCTGTTCACTGCTCCTCACCCAGTCACAACAGACGCATTGGAGGTGAATGGCAGCCTATGGCAGTGAACAGACCTTCTAGGCAGGGGATATCATGAGATATCATGGGCATCCTTATTGGCTCACATCCGAGGTAACAAGTTACAGCTTTTTTAATATGGCACATTCCCACTTGTTTTATTAGAAAAAGCAAAGATTAATCTAACTCTCACAACAATGTCATGTTTTTTTTTTTTTTTTTTTAATCCTAGAGAGCTCCCACCTCACAGTTCTCTGAAACCATTCACTGCTCATCTACTCTATGCACGTAGTGTTATTTTTGGTATGTTTGAAAGTTCAGTTATGGAACCACTGAATTTGTGAAGGCTCTCATGTTTAGTATGAAATCCTAAATGATCCTAGATGTTTCATTTGTAAAGGTTGCCATCCATATAATATTCTGCTCAGATTACAAAACCACTGATCAACTGCAATTAAACTGATGAATATGTAATACCCGCACTTAGTTAATTCCTATACCTATAACGTCTGGACAAAGAGCAAATATCATTTGCACAGTAGAGATATCTCTATAGTTTGGAAAAAGAGTCTGAATATGAATCAACTACTATAACTCAATACCCCAGATGGACATCTCAACACAGACAAATACCATTTTAGTTTTTTAGGTCATATCCGTTTTCTATTTTCTTAGTGGTTAAAATGGCATATCAATCATCCAGTATGTTCAAAACACATATGCCACATGTATGTCAAAAAATACAAATAATTTGAGTATTAATAATTCATTGTGCATTTTGCATTGTGGATTAATCATCTTTGTCCCTCAGTATGTCCTTCAGCCAAAGTTGTTGACAGTTGGAGTTGGTGGGTGTTGGAGGGACTCAATTGTCCCAGAGATACGGCCCCTCACAATATCCTGAGTACTTTACCTAAATTTGCAATGGTGAATCTGGACAGGACTCACAATATTCAACTATGGATTTTTGACTGCATATGCAGTGTAGCGCCCGAGAGATGTGGACAGGCAGATAGCAAGCCTCCACACAAACATGCGCCGTGTCTTCACCTAATAAATAATCGGACACCCGTCAGGGGAGATATAAGCATGACTCTCCATTTACTGATACACTTTGTCTGTAGGAGAGAGGAGAGATCACCCTGAATGTGCGGAGGAAGATAAGTGGCAGTGGAGGGGTGTCCAGTGCAGGTTATTTACTCTTAACAGGTAGTCCAATAGGAGAGATCTAATTGACTCTTAACAGTGTGCGGGGATTGCCACGCTGGTCCCTGGGTAATCTCCATGAGCCAGGTTTGCAAGGGCAAACCACGGCAGGGTCCGAATTGATGCTGACTCGTCCGCCACATCAATTACAGCCCGCTGCTTCATTTGCGGAGGACTCCGGAGCCATTATCTGATTCGGGGACACTCCTGGCACAAACCTGACGTGTCAGGGGTCGGGCAGGGCAGAGGCGGTGTCCGGTCTGGGCCCAGCCCCCCCCAGCAAGGGGCCAGTGCTTCAGGCCTGGTGATTAAGGATCCCCTGCGGAGGCTGGCGGTGGAGAGAGGTCCACTCTGTAGTCCAGGCCTGTCACTCAGTGGCACCGCGCACAGCCGCACACACAGTAGGGGAAGGAGCGTGCCAGAGACTATAGTTAGAACTCTGGCATTTTACGCCCTGCATCTCCTCTCTTCACGGCTGTTGCTGTATCCCTCTCTCTCTCTCTTTTCCTCTCTCTCCCCCTCTCTTTCCCTCTCTCTCTCTCTCTCTCTCTCTCTATACCTCCCTCTCTCTGTCTGCCAGGCAGTCTTCTGTGCACAAGCATTTGCACGGTCTTAGTGATGTTTACTTCACGGCTGAAAACGACACTGCCTCCATAGCAATAAATGCCAAGTTACACCAGTACACATCACATGGGACCGGTGCGATGGATATAAGACTGAGAATAGTATAGTGCAAGGATATGTGACTACATATAATCCTTATCCTCTCCTACCTTTGCTGTTGCTTACTCTAGTACTGTATTCGCATGGGACAGAAAAGAAGATATTTGCAATGCATTTACATAAGCTGAAAGTACACCACTATAGGAGTAAAAGATTCATGATTGACAATGAGAGATAAGGCTCTAATTTGAATCTGCAATGCGTACGTACGGCTACCTTGCTGTGGGAATCACACAATATATGAACATTATCATTTATTGACACATTGCAATGTAGCAGAAATCAGTTGAGTAATTTGTAGCCTTTTATTTACATCTAGAGAAACATGAGGGAGTTTGTTGCCTATGATTTGTAGAAGGTTTGGCACTGACCCACCACTGCTTGCTTGTAGTGTGGTGATGTGTGGTATCAAATCAGCAAAATGTTTTGCCCAGCTCGTTGAATTAGCTTTAGTTTGTGTGGGTCGATATTAACTCATTGAATTGTACAATGCATGTCATACAGAGTAGACCCCATAGACACAATAGTCAGAAAACAAAGGTTAGAGTGTAGAACGTTAGAATGCCCAAATACTACAGTTGTTAGCGAGTGAGTACACCTTTAGATTTAGATTTCAGTAGACCTTTACATTGCTGCATCCAAAAGCCTCAGCCTAGTGTCCTTGAAGGAGCTGTCGTGTTGTCTTTGTGCTGGTGGCCAAGCAGCCTGATCAGCTGGGTGCCATCGTTTGGAGTTAACTAAAGCCGCCTGTCTCCAGCCAAGCACCAGTCAGAGCCACCACCACAACACACACAGATACTCGGCCAGGACAGCGGGGAGCTGACACCAGGCATTAGCCACGCGGGCGCCCTGAGAGGATAACACCACCAACTTCAGCTCCTCCGCCCCAAAGGGTGACCTCCCACAAGCACCCTCGTACCCCCCCCCCCCCCCCCCCCCCCCCCCCCCCCCCCTCTTCTCAGGGTCCAGTGGCCCAGCCAGTCGCATGGACAAAGCCCATCGTGGGTAATGCGCCACACACGTGTTGTCTCTGAGACAGCCAGTCAGTGAACACCTCAGCCACTCAGCTCTGTTTGCGCCTTTATCGTGTGCTGCACTGCATGCTCACTGCTAACTGATCGGCCAAAATCTCACCACCTTCCTGAGATGTTGTGATTATCATTGATTAGAGGTTTCATAGCTACAGTACACTTTCCCAAAGATAAACATAATTAAGTTTTTAATCTTCAACATACTCATCTACTGACCAATCCCGTAAATAGGGGAAATGGAAATGATTTTCCTTTCACCAAAATACTGAATAAACTAGACTGCATTTCCGGCGGGAACTGCGAAAGTGTGCTTGCCCTGGTCCGGTCACCAACGTGAGCAGACAGTGGCATACGCTATGCTGAACCTGGCTTGATCCAGGCATTGTAACAGTGCCTTTCAGTGTTGGAGCAGTGGCGATATCTCAAAAGCTCTAGGAGAGGGCTATTCAACTATTGGCTTGCGGGTTGAATGCGGTTCGTTGGATTTTACCTTTGGCCTGCCTTCGAATTTAGCTTCTATGACTGAGATCAAATCAGTAAAATAAAATGACAGCAGTGATTGGCTGCTTGCGCCTTTTTAAACTGGGCTATCAGGTAACCCACAGAGAAATTATGAAATAGCCTATGACCAAGGCATTAAAAAGCTGCTTGTTTGTCAGGATACTTTTTCACTGATTTATTTAAAAAAATATGAGCTATGAGTGTGAATGTTATATATTCCATCCGACAAATTATGTTTTACTGGTTTATTTGACAAATGATCTATATGGATTTGCTCTATAAAGACCTTATGTCTGTTTGGGATTGTTTTGTGAGCCTGGGGTTGTTTTGAGAGCCTATTGATGTAGCCTATCTCAGATGTACCTCAGAATAAAGGAATACTTCATATTACTCTAAACCACCGTCTGTAAATCAACTGTATACTACTGTCTACATTGCACTATATTTCTTGACCTGTCTCTGTATATTTCATCACCTTTCTATACTTTGCCTCACATTGCAACACAGCTCAGATCTTTGGTTGCTATGAAGGCCAATCGTTCTAAATGGATAGTTGCTATGGCCAAAGGCCAGTTCTATCTCTGCCGTTGTCAAGCGGGCATATCGTAGAATTCTGATAAACCTTCTTATTTGAAACATCTCTATTTTACTTAGCCCACTTCCATACAGTGGGTCCCATTAAGAAGTGGCCACTTAATTCGTGCTTAACGTGATTCACACAGCAGCATTATTAAATTAATCGGTCACCATATGCCTACGTTTGCAAATAAAACATTTTCATTTTATTCACATGAAACGTTACATTTAATGTACATGTTGACAATGAGTAGGCTAGTTTTGGTTGTTGGTGGTGTTATTGCATCCCTTAGTTATGCCTACAATGCAAGTTCCCTCGCGATTGGAAGCTCCTGTAGACAATAGTAGACGCATTTCAAAACATTGCGTTAGGAGTTAGGAGTCCTCGCCACTTCTTTTAAGCTGTCACAGACTTAGGTGCTACTTTTAGGGCTAAAGTGCTTCGTGAATTACTGTTAGTAAAAAAAAAAATAGCAGTCCTAAAGTTGTAAAGTCCTAAAGTGACGAAGTTACGAGTGCAAGCATCTCATATCAAATGACCATGGCATTATGCTAAACAACATAAATCCCAATTAGCAATATACTGTACATCTCCTCCCTATAGCTAGCCACACAAGAAACTAGATGTACCGCATAGCGGTACAAAATATGACCGCCGCTCAGTCCTGTACATCCGTTCCGCGAAAATAAATCACACTTCAATTTGTCTCCATATTTTACTCCATCCCCCACTCTTGAAACTTTTGTGTATGCTTGTTTGGCATGCCTGAGTGTGTGTGTGTGCGGCTGCACAGAAAGTAGCCTACTGGTGCTGAAAAGGTGAATAGATTGTAGAATAGCCAAAGAAGATGTAGCATTGTTATAAAACCTTTAAAATCTCTAAACAATCACAAGTAGGGCAGTTCATCACAGTTCATCCATTGCAACTGGATTGATGAAAGGTCACTTACACCTGTAGGCTACATTGTATTTGGGAAAAGCAAAAGGTATCAGCATAATGTTATTTATTTATGTATTTATTTATTTATTTATTAATAAACAAAAACATCTCTGTCAGTTCCATGCCGTTTTCAACAGCTATCAAAAAAAAATTTTGGATGGATGGATTTTTTGTGAATGTTTCTTCTTCTACATAAGATTTTAGTAGGGCTGTCAATCAATTAAAAAAATTAATCTAATTAATTACATACTCTGTGATTAATTAATCTAAATTAATCGCATATATAATTTTTGCTGTGAAAGTATTTTAAATATTTAAATTCAAATGAATCATTGATTAATCAGTATTAGTGACATTAAAGTTCAAACAATCTTTTATTATTATTTTTACTGTTCAAATAATTGCCATAATAATCTATGATATGACCTAATATGCTGAGGAAATAAATTCAAAAGTGCTTCAGTGAGAAGTTTTTTTTTCACATACATGGCATTTCATGCCACAGATATAACCTGGGGAACACAATGAAAATAAACACTCCCCTCAATGTCAACACGTATTTCTTTGCATTGATGTGCGACTAATTGATGAACTCTGGTGATATGCAAATTCCTTGCTGCAGACATTGCAGAGGACTTTATTTTTTATCAACACCATCAGGCCATTTTTTAAAAGTAAATGTTCCAATCAATGATCCAGGCAGCACGTTTTCTTTTCTCTCCTTCATTTTACAGTCTAATTTTTACTGACTAGAACGGCTCGGGGTCAAAGGTCATACGGAATCGATTAATCTGCACTAATTTTTTTAATCAGTTATTTTTTCTCAAATTAATTAATCGAAATTAATCAGTTATTTTGACAGCCCTAGATTTTAGTCATCTTTAGTTCATGTGATACTTTATTGTCAATGCACAAATTAAGTAACAGTAGTCTGAAACGTTATTGTTAATGCACAAATTAAGTAACAGTAGTCTGAAACGAAATGCTGTTTTACATCTAACCAGTGGTGCAAATAACTGACATGTCCAAATGGGCCTTGATGAAATGCGTCACTAGACTGTTCATACACATTTTAACGGGCCAAAGTTAAAGAGCTGTTGTCCGTTTGTTCGTGCAAATTGTTCGTGCAAATATAGGCTGATTCATGTTCCCTTGCATTGTGTAACTGAGGTCCATGGCTAGTCTTAGGGGTGGGCATATCGATCCAAATATCGATAGTATCGATACCAACATTGGTATTGGTATCGGATCGATACCAGCGTGATGGGATCGATACTGTAATTTCTGTTCACTTCTAATCTAATCTAATTCTAATCTCTCAATTTGTTCAAAATGCATTGTTCCTGTTTCACCAAGGGCTAGCCTACAGTCATGCAAACACCATTTCTTTCACATATTGCATGCCTGCTTTGCAATGTTTCGTTGCTGAAATATTTGTAAATTATTAACAGTGGAAATCCTAAAATCATTAGTGGTCATGGAAATGTATTCAAATTTAGCATGTTTTATTCACGTCATAAATCATGACACACTGTTCTCCCCTACATAAAAGTATATGAACGGCTTTAGTTACAAATATCAGTATTGGTATCGGTATCGGCAATACTGGCCCTATATTTAATTGGTATCGGATCGAAACCAAATTTTACAGTATCGCACACCACTAGCTAGTCTGGCTTTCACCAGACCAAGCTCAATCTTTTAAGAAATCAAAAAATAAATAGCGGGCAGATCAGGCTGGGTTCACCCAGCCTAGTCCATAGCAGACATCCCAAGTCTCCCGGAAGTTCAGGGAGTCTCCCGCATATTGATAACGGCTCCCTGATGCCCGCAAATTAGATAAAATCTCCCGGAATCTAGAGCGAGCAAACAAGAGCGCGCACACGAGACCGAAACTTCAAATCGTGTGTGCATCTGAGTGTAGCGCGCACACGACGGGGATGGAGAGAGAGAGAGAGAGAGGTAGTGCGTGGGTGCCTGTTCAAGACAGAAAGCATCCTGATTGGCATGTTTCAGTTCAGTTCAGTAGGAACAGGAGCATCATGGCAGAGGCAGAGTGCCCCCCAAAAAGGAACATTCACATCAGACTACACGAAAGTGTACCCTTGTCATAAGAGTTCAAAATAACGATAGTCTTGCATTTTGCATTGTTTGTAACAGTGACTTTAGCATTAGCGGGTTAAATGATTGCAAAAGACATGTTTAGGTGAGTTTAACAAGTGTCATTTCATGTGCACATTATTCATGACTAGCCTACTAGATGGCTATTTGCCAAGGCTACATAAAGACCAAACTACCAAAATCTACATATTTTATTATCACAATTTCTAACTATAGGCCTTCCTTATTTGGTGTGCTGAGTATGGACAATTAATTAACAAACATAGGCTATTCATCACTATATAAAGTTTTTTTTTATATTTATTTATTTATTTTATATATAAAAAAAAAAACTCCCTGAAACCTCCCTGAAATGGCTTATTGCAGGTTGGGATGTCTGCTATAGGCACCCATAACTGGGTAACACCCAAACACCCAAACTTGGGTAACACCCAAAACTGTAACTAACAAACTAGATCCTAATAGAACGCTGTTAGCTTCCCTAAGCTACAGGTAGGCTTATAAGGTAGGCCTATTTACAACATAAATTGTCAATAGGCTATGCTGGCGACACAAATAAAATCTCCTTTGGAAACCAATGGCTTACGCCTTACAGTATCAAGCGGACTTAAACTGCCATATCGTGGCGAAAAGTTGTAATAAAATTCACGCAGCTCCATGAGTCAAGGAAAGCGCGAATGAAGTAGCCACTTCTAAATGGGACCCACTACACAGTAACTTAAGGTGTGTTGCTAAAGCAGCCATAATGAAATGAAGGTGTCATTTTTTGGATACTTCACACACATGTGCTTTTTAATTTCACAGACTATAACTACCAAGCTGGAATCAAAGCACATCGATTCCCCTCCCACTGCACGCATTTAAAACAAATAAACAGGCGTCTCAGTCTCATGCATGTATAGGCAAAACTGTATCAGACCGGTGTAACGTTGATAAATCTTCCATTGCACAGAATGATTTTTGTAGCATGTGCAACAACTGACAGCCGAAAGATACAATTAGCCTACAGTGCTGCTATCAATTTGCTTGGTATAACCGCATTTATAGTTTTCTACAAATGCAATCAATCAAATTGGCCTCCATCACTCAACCAACGCTAACGGTAACATTACCTAGGTCCTTATTGATATTATAAGATTAACGTACCTGCAGTAAAAACCAAGCATGTCCGATAAACATCCTCAGATTTATTTCGGCTTCAAGAAGAAATTTATGGGAATTACATTTCATGTGAACATCGTCCTATCCTTATTAGACGTTCTCTGCGGTAAACTACAGTCCTTGTAGGAACTATTGTTTTTCCAACCCACTTTTAACTTCCAACAAAATTACGTCTCACTGCAACGATGCGCCATCTAATGGACAAACGACTATTTATCGCCAATACTGGAAATGCAGCCATGATGATGATGATGAATATTTGGCTTTCTTTTAATCCTACTGAATTTGTTATTATGTATCGGCTGTTCTAATACCGATAGTATGTGGGGGCCTGTGTGTGTGTGCATGTGTATATGTGTGCACCACCATCTACAGGCCAATGAGTACGACGGAGTATTAGGGCCACACATGAAGGAAAAAACACCCACAAAATTTCATGTGCACCGGTGTTTCGGTGTCCCGGGTATCATTGACCAAAAATTCAGGAAGTAGATGACGGAAAAAAAAAAAAAAAAAAAAACTTTGACAATCATTATATGACCGCTTCGCTAGCTTTGCGAATGACTCATTATGTCTGTAACGTTAACTGTATAAAACACTTACTTTCATAAAGGACGCACACCATCCAGCACATACACATGGAAACCGATATTTTAGGTTCTTGGCCACAAACTCAAAACGTGTCTCTCTGTTCTAGAATCTTTGCTCTGAAGGCTGCGTTGCTAGGCAACATCAAATAAACGAAATGAGAGTCTTTTCAAGGTATTAAAAGTGTACGTGTGATTACGAATGGATGTGTGTGGTTTACAATTAGAATAAACAAGAAATAACATGTCCAATAATTTCCCATTATAAATTACATAATATGTGCACCTTCCTTACTTGTGAAGCTCACATAATTCTAATGATGTCACCGTATGTATGTGAAATGTATTTAGATGCGTTCAGATGTATTTAACATTAACGTGACATTTCTGCTTGTGTCGTCAACTCCATGCTTTGAGGAAAACAATCTTTTTATCATAGTTTCCTCTTCAGTGAGCGATTACCAGGTCGTTTTTGTAACAGAGATGGCTGTTTATTGTCCCTAGGTTTACAGAAACACATTCATATTAATACGTATGGAAATCAAGTTAACGCTGCCGACCACTGTTTGTCTATTACATGGCCCAGAATGCCTTGCATATCTTTACAACAAAACAACACAGTAAAACCTAAATGCCCATAAACATATGAATTTACATACTTGTAACATTTTTAATAATACTCTCCCATCATGATATTTAACAATAATGAAAAATTAAATTTGAATACCGTCAATGTGAAAATAACTGTACTACGTCAGCAATAAATAGCTAATGTTCTCCTTGCCATTTCAGCTCGTAAGTCCATACTATCCCATGGCTGAGCAAGGATTTCATGATTGGGCAAGGCTGCCCGGAGACATTGTGGCTGCCCAGAGACATTGTGCATACTTGGAAGGCAATGTGATTGAAGTGCAACTGCAAAGGTGAAAGGTGATAGTTACCAAATACCTGTGGGTGGTTTGCCAAATGCTGGGAACTTTTGGAATATTTCTTTTTTTTTTTAGCTTATGCACCCTCACATTGGAGTCCCGAGTTCCTATACACAATTTGGTATCGATATGTGACAGTGTTCCTCAGATATGGACGACTTCCTGTTTCGGAGCTTCGCGCCGATTTCGTTTGGCTGTGATGGGCAAGCGCTTCCGAAAATCAAAAATCCTTCTGGTAACTTTTTGCTTGGTCCAAGGATACTGTAATGTACGTCAAGTTTCGTGGCGTTCGGACCAAATTTGTGACCTGTGAAAATTTAGTTTTGCTTTCTGTTCAATCCAATATGGCGGACAAACGACACGCCCACCTGACGTCATCTTCGCGAGCAACTTACACCGGTACTGAATGGACGTTTTAAAGTTGGAACGGTGTCTCTGTCTCAAAGGGCCTAGGCGCTAGAGCTGCGCTAGAGGGAGACGGGAAAAATAATAAAACTTAAGAAGAACTGCTTTGCAAGCACACTTAATAATAAACAGATTTTATTATTTGTACGGAAAGTGACAGAAAGTTAAACCACAATATGTACTCTTTATGTGCCACACATCCATAAAGCATCATGGGTGCACCTTCATCTGAAGGATTCACAAAGATGTATTGCTAAAGAGAGGCATGGCCCAGATGTGACCATCTACCCTACCAGTTGATGTTTTATCAGGAGGTGGCCAGTGCTTTGTCAGCCCTCGCTGACACACACACACACACACACACACACACACACACACACACACCTCAGTAGAGACTGATCTGTGGGGCATCTGAGACAACAAAGCACCATTTGACTGGCTGGCCATCCACAGGAGTGTCTGCTCTTCCTGTCTTTGATGTGCCAAGGGTTTATTTCATCAATTATTAATCAAAGTTGGGTTTAAAACTCAAAGACACTCTTTTCAACAGGTTTTGTTTTTTTCCTTTATTCTTTTTTTTTTTAATTAAAGATTGACTTGGCTGATTTCAATATGTCAGCGTTTAGCATTATCTTGATAATAAGACTTTCAACCATTTGTAGAGGTCACTTCTACAGTATTTTATCTATGTCCATTGTCCATCGCACAGCAACTTAAAAGAAACTTAAATAAGTAAAAATACACAGCAAAAATATAAATGAAATTTATGTCGGACAAGTTGACTTTATTTTGGGGATGTTAAACATAAAATGTCCCCAGCTCCAGCAGGCGCCAGCAGTCAGTATGCACTGAAGAAGTGGAGATGACAATAGAACCAATGGAAGAAGAAGCGACCATATTCAGGCCTCATTCACAGGTTTCCAGACGTGTGTATCAGTGTACACATCACCACCCAACCCACGCCACAGGGGCCCACAAAACCAGTTCATTTGACAGAATTGATTCCAGAGGTCACTTTTCAGCCCGAATCCCCCAATTCCATTTATGAATAAAAATAGTGCCTCTTGCAACTCAATTCAAGCATTCTATAAAAAATTCATCCATTCTTTGGAAATTTCTGCCATTCTGCACCCGCCAAGCCAACCCCAACCCAACCGAACGACCGACCGCCCTCCCCCAACCCCTCCTTCTTTCATTGTTAGACAAATTGAAGTGTGCACTCGGAGGGTGGCCCGTGGTAAACAGAGAATCCATTTACCCATTCCATCCTGTGCTTGAGAGGACAGCCTGAGCCTTCAAAGAAGCCCAGCAACAATGTGAGTGACATCGGGTCATTCTGCTGTCTCGCAGTCACCTGGCTGATAGAATTGTTCTCGGTCCAGATAGGAGGGCCTGTGAAGCCGCTCTCTGTCATGGCCATATCTTATGATTGATGGCTCCATGGCCAGAGCGGACCTGCCCTTTTTAAATAATTTATGTTGCTATCGCGATGGACAACTAGCTTATAACCGCAGTTGTTATTTTTACATTGACTGGAGGGATCAATACTTTAAAGACTCGAGATGGCCACTAATGAACGTCTTAACAAGATCTCTGGGGTATAAAACAATTGTGTGGTGTTGCCTCAGTCCTGTAAAAATGAGGGGAAATTCACCAGGTTTCCTTTTAGAATTTAAATTGGGGGATTGAAAAGGCCTAACCTCAATTATTTGAAGGCAATCTAACCTTTTGGGTCGGAAAAAACCCCCTTCTCATTTCTTTACCCTCTAACTGTTTCTTGATGCAGCCATTGATAATATCTGAAAGTGATAACTAATGTTGAAAAACATAAGCTGCATAATACTTTGGAACAGTACAGTAAGCGTTACGTGTCGTAAATCAAAGCCCACTATTCGTCCCCCTTATAGCAAAGTGACAAATTAGCCAAACAATAGTGTTTGAATTCTTATTAAATTTGATTAATTCATATAATTAGTTGATCACACAACAGCTCGTAAAATATAGTAAATTAATTTCAGTTATGTGATTAATTTGTGAAACACTTGAATTAACATCAATAAATCAATTTGTGAATCAATTACATTATCATTTTTAAATACAGAGTTAATAGTGTACTTTAACTGGTGGTTTAGAAGTGATCATCTATCATTTGACACAAGAAGGAGAACGGCTGCAAGGGGGAAGCTCCAATGATCAATGATCAATGATGGCGCAGTTCTGAATCTGTCCCTAATGGGTCAGAACACTTAAGATCCTCACATAACTTCTCACGATATTACTCACATCTTCAGTTCAAGTACAACCCATCATTTAAGTCCATATACGGAGCATGTGTGATAACAATGTATCAGTACAAGTAGCAAATAATCCATATTGTGGCCACTGTCTTCACATTGACCCAAGGGAGCTCTCACAATCATTTACCAGCCTCTACCCTGATCTCCCCCCAAGCATGACAGGCTCCTCGGCTCTATAACTCTAACCAGTCAGCATCTGCTCCCAAGCACTCTATGAAGGCTTGAGGATCGCCGAGAGTAACACTTGGAAAGCGAGAGATCATCAGGGCAATGGTGCCAACAGACAGGGACGTCGGGGAAGAGGCATCATGTGATTTTGCCCCTGGAAATTGGTTTGTATAGATGAGTGGCTCCGACGAAATGCGTGTCAGGCCTTCTTCTCCCGGGTCGTTTCGGAAATGCAGCAGCAGCAGCAGAAAAAAAAGAAGGGAAATCTCCGACTCCTTCACAGCGAGCCCCGTTCCCGCTCAGCCAACTGTTGAATAGATAACCCGGTGCTGTTAACGTGGCACTGCCGCTTCAGAATTACACCGCCACTACACTACAATGAGCTTTGGGTCCCGGCTCTCGTTAATAATCCTGGGCCTTGTAACAGCTGTCGGATCACTCAGATCTAAGTGCGAGTGCTAAGAAAATGAGAGAAAGAGAAAAGAGAACAGGGGAGGAGAGGAGTGGAAATGTCAGCTGATGAGGAGAAAAATGTACCTCCAACTTTGTTTAAGGTTCATGTGAGTGGAGCTTGATTGGACTTTGTGTTTGTGCCAATTCTCGTTATGCGGTGGTGCCGCTATGCTTTCTGACAGTTCTCCCTGTTTCTGTTCTGCCAGTGTACAGGGGTGCTCTTAACCATCAAAGACAAAAGAAAAGGTTAGAGACTTGCTCAGCACTCAATGTTTCCATTCCTCTTCACAATAGTGTGGACTGAGGGTATGGTTGCCAAGTAGGAAATAAATGGCTGCCATAAATTAATACTGAATATTTTTGATTGTTGCATAATGCACCATAATGTGAATTGTCTAAAATTATGACCAATGATCTGTCATTTATCTTCCATGTTTATTCTCGTTGAGTCTCGTTGAACTATCTTTTGATCCCCTGTAGCCACTGCCATTCATCTCATTAATGAATCCAATTCCATATATTGCGGTTGAGCACATACCTGTCTTGTAGGTTCACACAGATGAGATATGCACTGAGAATCCATATAAAAAGTGTGTTTAACCCTTAAAAGCCTGAACACAGAATAGTATGCTATGAAAACTGACAGCCTCAGTGCCTCGTCACAACCCCGGGAGAGACAGTGGTGACAACCGTTGTTTCAGCCACAGACATGCGCCCTGCATCAGGGACACCTAGCAAGAACAAAGACATATGTATCTGGGGTGTCCATACACTTATGCTCCCTGATCCGTACCCAGTACCTTCAGACTACCTACCTGGGCTTCTTCTATACAGTCCTTCACACAGGCCCCATGCACTGTTCCTGCATTTCCTCCTGACTGCACTGATTTATTTTATTGCATTCTAAAGGACATATTTACAAATGCATTACAGAATCAAAATGCTTACCAACTTGAAACAATCCGTAATTATTGAGGTATTAAATTAATTCATTCTCTTGCGCCAACAATTACTTGATGCTTCAGAAGATAATTTGCCATGTAATTCTCTCAGTGTGTTTTTTTTTTTCTATTTTATCTCCCTCTCTTGCTTTCCTCTAGGAACTACCACAGGCTGCTGTCTTACTCACTTTTTTTTACACTTAACCCTGATAGCAGCTAGCATTCATTTCTGAAGAGTAAATAAAACGTTTAGCCGAGAAGGGAGCATTAATTATCATGTTTCGACGTCGGCTGCTGTGTCTAAGTTAAGGAAATAATGAAATATGCTGTAATGAATGAACATGCATTGAGGCAGAGCTGGGGGTGAAGCGCTGGAGGTGCAGCCGTTCCCCCACCGGAGACGAAATTTATGCCGAACACCCCGCTGATTGTTGCGAAGGTAAAGCACCAATAGGAGCATGTTCGGAGGTTTAATTTAAAGTGTGTTTCTCACTAGGCTGCTCACAACACTTAATTAAACTCTGCTGTTTTGGCAATGACAAATGCTGCCGTGCCAGAGGAAGCAGGGTTGCTGTGACTGAGAGGCTTTTGTAATTTCTTTCATGTGCAGCGACAGCCAGATCCAGGTCACAAAGTGGAGAATTAAAGAACTAAACAAGATTTAGGCACTGAGCTGGGGGCTTGGCTACAGTCATTTCTTTCACATGAATACGTCTCTCTCCCTCTCTCTTTTTTTTTTCTTTTACCTCCTTTCTTTATTTTTGCCCTCATTTAGGAGAGGGGTTTTTGTCATAGATGTATGGGGTCTGAAGAAATGTGGTATGTTTGCATAGCCCTCTCTGCTCCATAGTACTTCCCATTTTTGTTTCACTTTGGGAAATGATTTTCAGCCTGTCACGCTACTAAAAGTCAATCTCCTTTTCTAAACTATTATATGCCGACAGTAGGGGAGATTGCAAAGTTACACTGTGTATTTGCTAAAAAAATGGGAACATGTAACTTACTTTGGTACACTGGTCCATTTGTCACTCGGTCCCTTGGGTCTGGGTTCTGATCCATCCTTCCATATCTTTGGAGGTTATTGACTATGGGGCATGACGAAGGGAACATACAGATTAAAACATGAACACACATTTTACACAGCAGAAAGAAATGGGAAAAAGCCCACGACAGAGTAGCGTTAAACACAGGGGTGAATAATGGGCTACGGAGGGAATGAATCCATTTAATATGGAACAATGACTTATTTGGTTTCACTGCCGGTGTGATTCCATCACTGTGCATTTCGGGAAACTCATTTAAACTTGGAAGCCTGGGCACATGAGCCCTCTGAAGCAGCGGTGGTGGCTTGTCCCAGTGAAATGGAGTCACCGCGAAACACAAGCGCCAGCAACACTAGCAGCGAACAAACACAGAGATGCCTGCGAGGCACAAACGGGTGCTGAAGCATTTCATTCAATAATACAATCCAGACTTTTAAGTAACAGACCCCACTCCTTATGTCTTTTATTATAGAAGTCAATGGCCTTGGTGGGGGCGGGGGGGGGGGGCATTATTTTCTCAGTGGCATTGCAATCTGACACTTTGCTGTAATGCCTATCAAAGCGGAGGTTTTATGTGTTGGCGTATACAGGAAAAACTCTGTACAACACCTTTATTGAGCGTAAAAACTCTGCCCCTGGGTACAATATCCATCTGTGATTATTATGCAATATTAAGGGTGAGCGTTTGTAGACATTACATGTGTAAATCTAGTGAATTATCGCAATATTTTGTCTGTTTGTCATAAAATAAACTACTTTGGATAGTGATAGTAGCCATAAAATGAAATACTATGCATGCACTGTTTAGGAAAACAGTACTCTAAGAGAATGGTTTCAATCGAATGACCAAATCCATATGTTTGGCCAGATTGCCTGCATTTAAGGCAGATGTTTGTAACTTATATCCACTGTGCATCTGTCTCAATCTAGATTTCACTCACACCTAGAGCAGACAGACCATAATCACAGATTATTTCAATTGAGAGTCAAGTGCCTGCTCTGATGAAGTTGAATACGAGAGGAACATCAAATATCATGTAATTACTAGAGTAACAAATCTGACTGCACCCTCACACACATAATCGTTGTAATGATAATATCATCATGGGTGCCACGTCTTGTACATTAAAAAGACTAAAGCATATGGCTTGATCAATGCTCTCAAATTACCTTGCTAGGGGAGCCTGCGAGGCTGTGAGATATGCTTTCATTAAAAGAAGAAAAATGCAACTAATGCCACTTATTCCACACTAGCCCTTCCCCCCCCCCACCCAGCACTACACTCTCCAAAAAGAGAGTTCACAAAAGAATGATCATTTTTGTCAGAGTAATAATAGAGCCAATGGTGTAAATTATATTTAATGCACTGAGTATGTTTTTTTTTTCTTCTCTTAAAGCATCTCACATGTATTTGGAGTGTTTTGAAAATGCCAGTGAGATGCAAAGACATCCACTAGAGTTAACGGTGCAGCACTTTTGTGTTCACGAGCACAAACCATTAATCATGGGACTGGCCATATTCTTGTACTGCTTCTGCATTCATTACTGGGCCTAATTAAACAGTTCTGTGAACTGGAATCTGAGATTCCTCTGTTACAGATTATCATTAATTATGGTGAAAGTGCTCAGAGATGTTGGACTCAATTATATTCTGCTCAACCCTGGCACTGGGTGATTCATTGCACCCGGCTCTCCACAGACGCACTGTCTCTGCTTATCACCAACCTCCACTTTTGTAAATTGGGCTCTGCCAGCCAACAAACTAAGAATTATGTGCTGCTTTTTTCATTACAAACATGTTGGAGGCGCACAGACCAATTAAGGATGGGCTATTCTGTATGGAGTGATGAGGCAATGGTGCAGGGGAAGGCTGGGGGAATTAGCTCTGTGTGTGTGTGTGTGTGTGTGTGTGTGTGTGTGTGTGTGTGTGTGTATAGGCTTAAATGCATGTGCTTCTCAATGCTTGGGGAAAATGTGGGGAGGGTTCACATCCAGCCTATGTGCATATTTGTGTGAATGAGTATGTGAGCTGAAAGACAGGGTGAGTTAGATTCCTTACCATGGTGAACCTGTAGGGATTGATTATACGCCATGTTTATTATTTGTAAAGTAAATCTACAATTAAATCAAATCATTCATTTACCAAATTATAGCACAATTTAGGTTAATTTAATCAGTAAGTGAAGTTAAGTATAAACACAGCTAAAATTCACAGTTGAAAAAGTACTTAACATATGTTTTTAAAAATGGTATTTACTGGTCCTTTTGTCACTGGGCTCCCAAGGCCTGGGTTCTGATCCACCCTTCCATATCTTTGGAGGTTATTGACTATGGGGCATGATGAAGGGAACATACAGATTAAAACATGAACACACATTTTACACAGCAGAAACAAATGACAAAAGAAGAAATAAACAAATAAATAAATATATAGAGCTTGCTTCTGTTATAGTAAGGAGTGACTAGTCACACATCACATGCACGATACTAGACAATCTTTGTTGGAATCAGTGTGTGAATAAGATTATTGGCCATTTTACTTGAGGGTCAGAGAACCTAGAGGAGCCTGAGAATCAAAGACGAGAAGTTCTGACAGTAAGCCCTGCCTTAGCAGTTTGCACCATTTCATATGCCTCAGTGGGTGGTGATTTTAATATATATGAAAATCAGCCATCCTGTGTGCAAGTGAGACATCGACGACACTGACAGATTTTCATGGAGACAAAACAAAAAGAGCTTTCCAAGAGGGAGATTTACATTCGTCTTTGGAAAGGCTTTATTTGTGGATGGTCTTAACGTCTGAATGGGAACGAGAGTGTTCAAATAACACAAGGGAGGAGAACACAAGAAAAACAGAAAAACAATACAAACATTTTGTGAGTTTTTTTTTTAATCAATGAAGATTTTTTTTAGGGCAGATCCTTGGATTAATCTCATAATTCCATTACAGGTACTACCAAAAAAGAGGAAGAGAAAAGGAAATATTGAGGCAGAGAGATTGAGATGGAGAGAGAGAGGGAGGGAGCAGGAATAGGAAGAGTGTTCACCAGTGGCAAAGAGGCAGCTCATTGAAAATGTAATACACTGCTGCCAAGTCACAGGTCAGCTGGCAATCTGAATTTTAAGAGGAATATGAATAATATTCTGTTTTATTTTGAAAATGAACTTTGTGCCCTCCATCATGAATCCAATATATGTCTTAATCTTCCAGGCTCTTGAAGCCCTCGGCTCCAGGAGAGGGCCTATGACTCCTGCTACCTAATAAGGAAATCACTTGTTTTCTCATCCCTCTTCTCATTTTTATGGGTAGTGACACAAAAAATCTTTTTTTTTTGAAAGTAATTGGCAAAGCATGAAAACATGTGTGTTATATAATTTAGCTTTGCTGTGTAGTTCAGGCTTTCCAGCATTTCTTTCATACATACAATTACAATGTAAAACAAGACCACAAAAACAGGGGGGTGCGTCCTTAACATTTGAATGGATTAAGTAGTCATAATCTCGCAACATATTTTATTAACTGCATCTATGAATGGAATGATAACAGTTCAATTACTGGTTTGAATTGGTATTGGTGTAAGAGGGGTTGATGGTTCTTCATATCCTTAAGTAAATTAAGTACCACAATAAAAAGAGAACATGTTAATAATAATAGTGTGTTCCATATCGCTCAGCACAGGGTATTGCCCAACTCCCTCCTGCATGCTTTAACTAGTGAGAAAAGCTGTCCCATAATATTCACCTTGTCAAAGAGATTCAACTTAAATACCAACAGCTGCCAAAATGATCATCCAAAATAATACTATGCCAGATGTCTCTTAAAGACAAATCCTATATCGGAACGTCACATATTACCAACCGTCATGTATGTCCAACCTCTCACGTGTATGTGTCACTTAATATTCATTTCTATACAAACCAAGACGGCGGATTCCTAAAGAAACGCAAGCACATACACCATAAGTTTATCTAAATTAGCTATGTACCAAAAATGTTATTTTACCGTGACTCGAAGAGCTGTAAAAAAATCTTGTAAGGCTGCGTGTACATAGCTTGGAGCTCCAGTGGAATTTTGAATTGTGACGAGAACCAAACTAGATTTTGTTCAACTCTACACACCTATGGCTACTGAAAAATGTAAGGTTCATTTAGCAAATGTTGTTTTAGAATTTTAGAACTAAATGGTTGGTAATTAGCACGTTTACGATACATAGTCATTGACTAATTACCGTAATTCCCCAACTATTAGCCGAGGTTTATGCATTGATTTGGCAAAATTTCTTCAGTTATGAGGTTAATACAAGGGAGCAGTTAATATGGTATTAATATGTTTTTTTTTAACTTGCACAAAACACTGTCCTGCGGTTTATACACAATGCGGCTAATACACAGGAAATTACTGTTCTTATTCGGACAAACAGCCTTATCATTTAATAAAACAATCTTCTCATATCAAGTGAGGATCCCTTTAAGCTCTAATACATAGAGCAGAGCAGTAGTACTCTTAAAAAAGCATTCTGCCATCTCCTCCTCGACACACAAACAGACCCGTAACTTTGACTGACGTTCATTTTTTGGGCCCCCCAAAAATGTGCCTCTGTCGGAAAATTATGAAAGACAAGAGTTGGTGATGTCCCCCCAGTGCCAATTTTTTTATTTTGTCAGATTGCTGCATTTGATATGACGATGGATGGAGGCTTCTGCACTCACATGCCAAACCAGAAGGAGGGAAGGGGGAGGGAAGAGGACCTGTCAGCAGGGGCTAGGAGCAGGCTGGGGCAAAAACATCAGCCCCTCTCCTCCTGACGAATGCACGGGCCTCGCCGACTGTCATCCCCTGCGACTGGACCAGTCAACACAAATAACAGTGAGGAAGCGAAAGCTGCAATGGCAGTGAGAGAGAGAGAAAGAAAGAGAGAGAGAGAGAGAGAGAGAGGAGAGAGAGATCCCGGGCTCATTGTGGCCATTACTTTTATTCCAGCTCCTACAGATGACATGATGTGAAAAATGAGCCTGTGTCTAGTCGGGCGCCCATTAGTGAGTGAGCGCATTATCTCCCTCTTTTCACACTGAATCTGCTCCCCTCTACATGCCGTGGCAGATGCGCCTGTGGAGTCACTCACGTTTATGGGCTTTTGACTGCCGCACTCTTTTAAAAGACAGGGGCCAGATCTGAAGTGCAAAATGGGAGGGGGGGGGCAGAATAAAAGGGGAGGGGAGAGATAGAAAAGGAAGAAAGACAGCAGGGCTGTCATTGACCCTCAATAAAGACATGTTTGAGGTCAATTTCACCTCAACTCTCTTATTATGATTTTGGTGAGGGGAGCGTTAGATCCACTCCACTCTGAAGTATGTGACGTTTGAGGTAAATGACATGGCAGTGAAGACCACTGATGATACTGTACATAAATGGTCATCTTTAAGTTAAGTGTTTTTTTTTTATGTCTATTGTTTGTCATTAATAGGTGCGCTCTTTTTTTGCACTTTCACTCAAAGCAAAGCAAAAAACATACCACTTTCTTATCTTTGATATATGGAGTTGTATATGTTACTACAAGTTTCCTTAAATAAACAAGTATTAATCTACACTTCTAATTAATTCTTAGCTCTGCCTGCACCAAAGCACTCCACACTTGACTCTTAGTGAAGGGAAATCAATTAAAATCTCAGATCAGGCTGTTAGTGTGACATTATTCTGGCTCAGACTGACACAGTGGAACACACACACACACACACACACACACGTTTCACCTCCCTTCACAACTTCCCTTCCTCTGTCAGTCAGTCAGGCTAGCAGAAGTCAGAATGGGCGTCAAAAAGGGGGGCTGACGAGGGTGGCCCAGGAGTAAGGCCTGCAGAGGTTTTCACACTCTCAGCTTCACCCAGGGCCCCGTCTCACAGGGATGGGGAGGACGGACCCCACTCCCCGGCTGTCACCAGCCCTTAATAAACACCTCTCACCGCCAGCAGAGGCCTTCATCTCCAGTCTGCACTAAATTATTTTAACAAGGCCAGTGAGTATAACGTGGATCCAACAATGGCTTGAAAAACACTGATGTTTTAGACAGTGCAGAGTAAATCAATCCCAGCCTTACTACTTGGCAGAGTAATATAAAATTATTTGTCTAGCCATTTATTTGTGCATGACTGTCTCTCCTCAGTAGTTCCTTCTGTTCCGAAAACATAACATAGTATTCCATCATGTGAACAGTAGAATCCAGAAGGTGCATGGCCCAGTGATTCCCCTAAATAACAGGGGGAACGTTGGCAGTCTCCATACATGAACCGGGCCCCTTGGTTCAATCCCATCTCTGACATGAAAAAACAAGCCTCTGGGATGGAGTCAGCCGCCTCGCCGGGCCGGGTCCCCCGTTGAGTGGCGGCATGCAAGTGGAGGGGTTAGTTTGATCGGGCCATCGGGGACAGTCGTGCCTTTCCTCCCACGACTCGGCGAAGCTGATGGAGAGCGGTTCCCCTGACTGCTCGCCGAACCACTCTCTCTCAACTTCCACTTCTGTCAGTCTTCTTCTGGAGCGCAAGCATGCAGACAAACACACACACACACACACACACACACACACCCCTGTGGGCTCGACTCCCATTATCAGCCAGCGACAGCAAAATCAGAGCTACAGCCACCGACTCCTACACAAAGCCTGCTCTTAACTAAAGCCCATTCAACCATATGGACTTTATGTCCCACATGATCTGGTGTCTGTGTACATCAAGAGCTGGACAACATGAAAGAGCGGCCCAATGAGGGAGTTTCAAAGGAGTTGGTGCACCGAGAGGAAGTAGGTTCACTTTAACAGTGGGACTTGATTATTCTGTTGTTTCATCACACAAGACAAGTTGCTCTTTGTCGTATTGAGCAAATGTACTGGCAGATTGGGAGATGTTTGTTTTGTGCTGTCAAGAAAAAAAAGAAAAAACGCGGCATGGTTCCACCAGAAATAAACACAGTGGTGCTGTGTCACAGCTGCACACACTGTGATGAATTGCAATAATATGCTAATTAGCTGGAGTCCTCTTAAGGTTTTTTTTTTTTTTTCATTTAGAAGAGGCTTCATCAAAAACCCTTCTAAAAAGAGAGGCTTCTCACAGGGAGCACATTCAGGTTTTAATCATTTTTTTAATTGTGAATAAATACATGAAAATATGATCAAAGACTGTGATCGCCTTCAATCCAACTATATTAGCATTAAGGTCAGGATAAGACATGCTACTATAGTGTTCCTGTGTTCTCCCAAGCTACCTCAAGAAAAGGTAGCATCATTACGCATCACAAAATGGAAGGGGTGCTGCTGCAGCTGCTCAAATGGTTCCTTGATGGGGCTGAAATGATAATAGCACTAAATATCTGTGGCGCGAGCCCTATGCTATTTGCGCACCAGTTAGATACATATCCCCCACCCCCACCGGCCGCAACACAATGGTGTGTGTGTGCGCTTCAAGGTTTCACGGCAAACACGGACGGACCCAGATACAGGGTCCATAAGACCTGAAGTGCCTCTTTATTTCCCAAGCCACACGCGCTGCCAGATCCGCCGTTTGTCCAGCAAACTTACAAATGACTGAAATGGCCCTGTTCACCCCTTATTGTTTTCCTTCTGGATGTGATGGACCTGCGAGTGGATGTGTTTAATTTAATGACAGAGGGGATCACTCGGAACATATTTAAAGGTCTATTCTGCCTTAGGCTATGTTGGCTGGTAAATAGTGAAATGGACAGCAGCTATGCCACTGATCAGTATTTTTTAACCTACGCAGATAGTGCATGATGTTGCTATGACAGTTGGTCTCTGCAAAGTAAAGAAAAGGATGTTTAAGGACTTGCATTTATCTAACAACTAGGAATTTCTTCCTGAGAAACACAACTCTTGGTTGTAAATATAAACGCATTAAAATCATGCATAATAAGTTATTCTCTTTGTATGTGGCATCTTTCAAAATGAATTCATGCCAGACACAGGCTATGCTGACAACTGTTACACTGACCTTTAAATCATTGTTGATTGAAATAAAAATAATTTTATAATTCCATCATGAATCAGACAATGTCTCTTGCTCAGGTTGTCACCAATCTGAAGAATTCTTGAAATTTGCTATCATATGATTTTATGGTTGTCATTTTTTTCTGGACAATTGACTTTTCATTTTAAAACAAATTCAATTCATCATATCACAACAACACTACAAACCATTAGTGAAAGCACTAAAAAGTCACGTACAATCCACTGTATCACAATGTGACACAAATGTCACTGCTGTGTGTACAGGCTCCAAATCGCTTTAAGCCAGAATATTTTTGGTGGGCTGAAGTGCTCACACTAGACTCCATATTTATCATTTGGAAGCCCTGGGTACAGCGTGGCAAAATCATTAGCACTCCTTGTGCTGTTGTTTTTAATATGCTAACGAAACCAGACATAGCCAGGCCCCAGCACAGAGCATATCTTTCAGAATCTATTTCCACCAAACGCCCTCCACCGCTACCCCCGCCCATGCAGGGGCTGGCCTCCCCGTGGAGTGCCATGGAGCCCAGACAAATCGGCTAGTCACTTCCCATGAAGCGTCTATCTGCAAGCCTCCCAAAACCTGGAGGACACATGCTCCTGACTGACTGCGCTAACGAAGAAGCAACATCTCTCGCAGCTACCTGTGTCAACTGTAATCGCATACCAGGCCCACCGCATGAGGATGTAATACAAACTCCTGTTGGCCCCCTCCCCACAGAGAATGGCGCCACCTCCAACAGTCTTTAGTGCATACAAAATAGACCCTTTCAACAATAAAAACAAAAACAATGCTTGACCATTCTATTTGGGTCCCAATCTACTTCCTCTGCATTAAGATAACATATGGAATGTTAAAAAGGAAGTCTTGTGGGGCCAACTATGATGCTGATAATGGAACTCTCTTGAAAGGGTCTATAGGGATACGTTCACAATAATAGAGCCCATAGCACCAGCTTAAATGCAATCCTTAAACTGCCTTATTTTTTTTTATTTGTTACATAGTCTTATTTCACTCACTGTATTCACAGAGTGCATAGTATTCATTGACTATTCAAAACTGAGAAATGATATACCCCTTTGAGAGAACCACACTACACCAATGCAATACTGCATTTTCTGTCTGCGCTCCCCCCCCCCCCCGTATGAGAATATTGCCAATATTCAATTGGATATGGGTATTTAGTGTTAATAGCAGCCCCTTAGCTCAAATATGAGCTGACAAACAAGTGAAGACAAACACAGTTTCTCCTGCTGGCACTGAAATATACACTCTCAAATAGAGCCGTGCCTCTCAGAATATGCTGTGTGGGAGAGTGTGCAGTGCAGAACAAACACCTCCTCTGATATGGCTTTGAACACGATAACAGCCTCTGACAGTGAGCAACGGCGGGAAAAGAAAACACACCTGGTGATTGACGTGACACCCAGGCCTCCGAGAAGTTTAGCTTTTAATGAGAAGCTCCAGCAGCCTCTCACACTGGCCCAGCCGGGCTTGGCACGTGGATAGGAGGAGTGGGAGACCCACTTGTAGCAGATTTCAATCGTGGCCCTCGCCAAAGCCCTGCTCTCACTGCCGAATATCCGCCCCTCCCCACCCCTCCCCTGCATCTTCCAGGGCCAGGGATGGGATGGCCGTTTGAAGAAAATGAGTAGATTCAGGATCAAGAGTCTTTCTGGAGGAATTTTGAGTCTGTTTGAGGATTATGACTTCTTCATCCACACTACAAAGTCCTGCATGGAAAGGCCTAGAATGGAAGCCCTTGGTGGCGAGGCTTAGCCATGCATGCCGGTTAATAGTGATGGAAGCGATTGCGCTAAGGGCTTTACAGAGTGGTGGCATATCAAAACATCATGCCAGGACAAAACTTTCTCACAGAGAATTTTGACAATACATGTAAAAAAGTTGACAAATTCACCATGTGTCTATCATTATTATGTCATTATTTTCATACAATTCAATCGGTTTTGTTCTAAATCCGTATGCTAAATCTACATTAAAAAAAAAAATATATATATATACATTTTGAATATAAAATATTATTGAATTCCAACATGTCTCCAAGGATTTCAAAATTGAATGTATTGTTTTTATGTAATCATACAATCAAACTCATAGGACCTCTTATTGACACATGCAGTATATTGAAACAGGACTCTGATCATACATCCCAATATTAAAGGAAAGTAGTTCATAGAATATATGACACTGCTATTGATGTACCATAGTCCATTTTGCTGCCTCAGTTGTGGCTTTTCCTCGCAGCTACACACACACACACACACACACAAACAGACAGATTTACACAAGAGAGCCAGCTAATCTTTCCACAATCAAATCTGTCAGCATTTCCCCTGTTTACACCATAACCCGACAACACAACACACAATCAATACCAAAGGAGGATAAATGACTGTATGTGCCAATATTTCAGACAGCTCTGATAAAGGGCTCTCTGCCTCTCTAATAGATCCTGTGGGGAATACAGTCCATTTAGAGGCCGCTTTAAAAGGACGAATGGTCGTCAAGTGCTTATGGTGATGGTAATTAGTCGGTGATTAAACAATGTACCAATGTGGTTTCCAATAATCTAGAAAAAGTGCTGGGGCCATGCTTCGCTTTGAGTTATTGTGAACAAAAATCTTTTATTTATAACAAAAATATTTAAAGCTTCAATTATTATAACAAAAATGTATATTTGTACAATAAAAAAGGTCAGGGGAGTCTGTGTGTGTGTGTGTGTGTGTGTGTGTGTGTGTGTGTGTGGTGGGGGGGGGGGGGGGGGGGGGGGGGGGGGGGGGTGTATGGAAATATTTTACATTTTTACAGAATGACACAAGAGATGAGAGGGATAAACCACACAGACACGCAGCTTCATACACCTTCCCCTAAAGCTGCAAGCCTCTATACCAGACATGCTATGGTTCAAGCAAAAATGGCTCCAGGCAAACCAAGAAGGGTGGTGCGTGTATGTGTGGCTTAACAGACACTAAACGTACACTTCAGAGAAAGAAAGATTCTGCACAGCCAACTTCTCCAAACCATGGCAAACACTCCCTCTGCTCATCTCTGGTGGCTCTTATCAAACGCACCTTCACACAGAATAAAGAAGACGATGAGAGGAGATGGGAGCCACGCGTTTAAACGGGCAACTTGAGTACTCGGGGGAGAGGAGGAACGGGTCCTCCTCTCCCAGACAGTCACAGCAGGGGAGGGACTAACTATAGCCACATCAATGACTAACAGTCTCAGCACGGACACCTCCCCTCACTTTGAAACGGAAATAAATTAAACAACAAAGGGGACACTGACATTCAGAGCCTTTCAGTTTGTTGCTTCTGCTAACGGCACGTAGCGTGACCATAACGCAGACGCGTGTCGCAGTCGGTTTATCGAGCATGCGCCTGGTGCTTGTGTTTTTTCTTCTTCGCCCCAAACACCTGTGAAAGCTCGACAGGAGAACGAACCTACCCCCCCCCCCCCCCCCCCCCCCACCCCCACAAAAAAGTTTCATTTTTTTTCCGTAGCTTTGGCCCTTATCACCACGCAACTCTGACAAACGGCCTGTCAACAGGAAGGGAGAGACTCATCTTACTCATCTTCGTCCTGTGTGGCATTCCACACCCAATCAATAAGAAAGGATGAAAAAATATACTGCGGAAAGCCTCAGTCACTCAGGCAAGGCAAAAACATTGACAAATGATTTTGTGGCACTCATGACAGCAATGTGCTTTAGAGGAGAGAGAATGGGAAAAGGTGGGACGAATAAAGACAAAGTAGAGCGCTTGCAGAGCCACAAGATCCTGAGGGAGAAACAAGGACTGAGGAGCCCATCTTAAATTTGCTTTGTTGATCACCTTTCTTTCAAAGTGTTTTTATTTTTCACCGTCCACCTTTATCTAGTTATATTCACCAGGATTTTATGATATAAAAGTTCACTCCAAAGACAGAATACGGCAAGTCACACTGTCTTCCCTTACTTTAAAAATGCATAGACTATAATTACATATAGCCTACCTGAGAAGCTTCCAGTGGTGGAAATAGAGCAACATACCTTGTTATCACATGGAAGGCCAAAAAAAGCAAGAATTCTTGTGAGTGAAAAGTTTCCAAAGGTCAAGTATTAATCAAGCTCATTACCTTTGGAAGAGGGTGGATTCCTCTCAGCCTGAGCTAACTGTTTCTGCATCCACTTTAACCTCTGTTTTCTTTTCAAAGCACCACAAGATTCTCATGGGGTGTGTCCTCTTCTTTTTAATTGCGGGCGGGATAAGTGAGCTTTAAGGGTCCACCTGGGAGTTTGGCGCAGAGGGAGGACGATGAGCGGTCACACTAGGCAGAGCCGTGGTACTTTCTGAATAACCAATATGGAAGCCACCTGGCTTTTACAGTTACGAAATGTAAATATCATTCAGTCCATTTCATTAGAGCATTGATTTGCCTCTCTGAAGCGCCGTTTTTAGGATAAGTGTCTGCCATTAGAAACGATTAAAGCCATGGCAGCAAAACCGTGTGAAAACAACAGAAATGCAGGGGGTGGGGGGTGAATGGAGAGAGTGAGGGAGCTAGAAAGAGGGAGAGAGAGAATCCAGCTTACTGACCACAGGGACTGGTAGCCGCTACTTGATCCAGTAAATACTGTGAAAGAAGAGAGTGAGCGAGACAGGAAGGGAGGGCTGCAGTGGTTTAAATCTGAACCCTCTGTGTGATGGGCAGTCTTCTCTGTTCTCTGTCTGCAGAGAGCAGAACCCAGAGTCCTCCACTGTTCTAATTCCAGAACTTCAGCAAAGCTCGGAGCTCTTATTGGAACCGGAGCTCACACAGTGGAAAGACAAGCGTCTTAACAAGCGAGATAAGCCTGAACAGACACAGACCTTTCATTTATTGGAAAAATATTAGCCAATCGTTACAGTAAATGTCGGAAATATTTTTGCTGTCGATAGAAAAACAACAGGATAATAGTTTATTGGTGTTGCATGAAGAAGACATGCCAAAGTATGGAAATTGCATTTTAACTCCTGTTTGCTCATGAGTGCTTAAAACACAAAATACCAAAGGACCATGCGGTTAAATGTTTGTTCCAACAGTTTTGCCACTCGCAAACTTTGCAAAAATAACAATTAGTATTGTAAGTGAAATGGACATTCTAAAATCTAGTATGTGTCATATCAATGAAGAATTTTAGAGGAGCAGAGGAAATGATATATAAATTATATATTATATATATATATATTTTATTATTATTATTATGTGGTCAGAGAGATTTTTTGATAAGTCATCTGTATAACTTCGCCTAAATATACCACACAATCTAAAATTATTCAACAAAATGCAGCTTAATTCTAAGACATCAGAAATAAGTTGGATATCAACTATTTTACAACTATAGCATAAATGGTGTTCCAATCTGTTCCAACTCTACTGTGAAATGACCTAAAGACACAAAACACATGGTTTGTGATGCTGGCACGTGGGCAATGCCAAGCTTTAAAGACTGTATTGTAGTCATTAGGAGAACATGCGGGTTGGCAGACACTTGGCAACACTCTGCCAGTGAAATTTGAAAGCACAAATCTCAAACAGAATTCGTCTAATTCCAGAGAAAATGTTTATTTTTGTTGTGTGTGCAGTAAAGTTTGAGGCAATTTTGTTTTGTTATTAATGCATTGCTACTCCACCTACATTTTGTTTCATCTATGTAAACCACAGTATCTTGATGTGATTCAGTTCATTTGACGTTATGATTTTATGAACAATAATTCTTTAATAATTACAAAACAGACACAATGGACACATAAGGACTCTCTCTCTTGCTTTCTCTCTCACACACAGAATGCTCTAAGGGAAGTCCAGGCTGTAAATGTGCACAATATTCCACATTATATACATGTCATTTCGGAGCGTGTTTAGAGTGACGCTGTGTCAAATCTGTGTGACAGATTTAGGTGAAAGCCGGTGAAGGGGGCCGGCATGGGGAAAGCAGCGTGGGGTTGACTCAGACACCCTATAGAAGAGCTCCTGCAGGCAAAAAGAGCCCTGCTCAAATACAACACACACACACACACACAGAGCTGTGTCTGTCAACAATGTCCACCAGTACTGGCAAGAAGGTACTTGGAAGAAATGTTTTCCACAAGCTTTTGTACCATTTTGATTTTTTCTTGACAATTACATATATTTAAATCACATTCAATATAGAATGCAATACTAACATGTTTAAGATATTATAAAATATAACTGACACACTCAAGTACCTAATTCTTCAAAATCTATAAATGTAAAATGGAGGTTATATCTGTTCTCTCTTTGCAAACCTCAATACAAGAAATCCTCGATGGTATCTACTAAGAGCGAGATCCTCATATGTATGTGTCACTGAACCTAACTCAGTCTCCCTTTATTTCCTGTTCAATGTCTCCCTCATTTGGCCATTTAGAGGCTTCATGGGTTTTTAAACAAGTTCCACTGAATCCATTCAAACTAATCAAACAAAAGATACTAGTAAAAGACATTAAAAAATGTCCTACACATTTAAAGGAATGTAACCAGTGATCCACTTTCCATCACACTATGGTGAAACAAATAGATTTGTGATGCAACATATTTTAGACTTTGGCATAAAAGTTCCATTAATTTGACGAAATGTGAAATTTTACAAAGAGAAATAAATGCCTTAGTCCCAGTGTTTATGAAAGCCTATTACAGCTTGGAAATATCAGATGACGTGAAAACCAACCATAGCCTTTATCTGTTTAGAAATAGAGACAACAAAGACATTTTATAAAATCAGCTGTTAATGATAAAAACCACCTAGTTAGAGTATTAACTTTTCAAAGCAACCTAAATCAAAGTAAACATACAATGGACCCTCATCACTATAGCTAAGCCAAGTCTGACATCTAGTGGAAAGAGGTGACAAGACTATCCACAACTGGCCAAATAACTGCATAAGATAAAGAACATGCATTTGTTTCTGTGATATATATATATATATATATATATATATTAGGGTGGCCAATTTTTACATAGGATTTAAAAAAAAAAATCACAATGCACACCCTCTCATTCTAGGTTAGGTGAAAAAGAAATGCAGTTTAAATTTCAGGGAAATTTCAGGTTTTATAGAATTTTTTCAGGGAAAGTAGAAGTGGTCCCCCAGAGGCTTCAAAATTCCCAATGTTCACTGAATTAAAGTTTTGGCCGTTTTCGCCAATTCTGTTGTTCCTGGTTGAAAAGATTATTATTATTATTCAGTGGTAGTTATGGAAAGCCAATCTGCAAAAAAAATTCTTACCAATAGCTTTTTTTACTATGTGTTCCTATAGGTGTCTAGTAACACCTCCCAATTTATCCACGGCTAAATCCTCGGGGAAACACCTGGAGAGCCCATCTAGTTTGGGGTGCCCAGGGACTAGGCGAACATTATGATTTTTTTTATTTATTTTTTTTTACCAATATTAGCTTTTGAGATGTCTAACTAGGGGTTTGTAGGGGTGCTGAATCTATCCCAGCCATTAGTTTTGAGTAAAAAGGACTCCAAGTCCATAAAAAATCTAGCCTGGGTGCCATTCCGAACTTAGTCCCGCCCACAACATTTGAGGTCGAGAAGTTCGGTCTGGCATTGCTCCATTGTGGGGCAAGTATGCTCGCCCTAGATCGGGCGGACCAATCAAATCGGGCTTTACGATGATGGACAGGTGAGCAACAGCGCCTGGTCTATCACGTCATCTAAGCACGCTTAGATTAGGCTTATGTTTTAAACAAAAACGCTGTGTCTAGAAGGATACATGGCTTTTAAGACCCCATATGGAAAATGCATATTATTTAATGAGGTTTTATCACTGAAAACGATTATTTCTGAAAACTTTGGCCAAAGTTGAGATGTGGGAAAACTCGTGGTTTCACTTTCATCAAGGGAGAACAGCACTGTTGCATTGCGAGCACTGTTGCATTCACCAGACATCTTTCTTGTGAACACAGGTTTTCAATGCAGTTGTTTACTAAATTCCAGCATAGCCATTGGTTGTACTGAGTGGCTACCAAAGAAGGAAACATCATTTTCACCTACAGTGCAACCGGAAAGTTCTCAGACCCTTTCCAGTTTTCCACATTTTGTCATGCAAGCTTTGTGGTGCGCTGCTTGATAATAGGACACAGGTCCTGCAACATTATTGTTTACAGCATACTAGCAATGTTTCGTCCGTTAACGTTAGTCTACTGCCATGCCTTTATGATAACTGTCTGCACATTTCAGTCAGTAAATGCATTTAATATTAATTTGACACGGTCACACACTCAGTCAGAATATGTATTATTCACGTCAGCTGTGTGGGTGAAAACAACCATTTAATGTGCAAACTGTTCATTTAAGGATGCATTTAAAGCGACATGAGATGGTGGATTGTCCTTATGGAGATTGTCAGTATTGTTCAAATGTGTATTCGTCCTTCAATGCACAGATTCAGAAGTTGATGCAAACAACATTCGCATTGAGAAGGAAGGAGATTATATCAGACGTCCTTCCCCTCGCAGACATATTGGTTCGGTGGCCTGCAATCATGTTGGAATCCCATTCCCATAAGCATTTCTTTTGTACAAATACTTGAATAGATTAATTTAATGTGTGGTTCTGACCAAATGTATTTTGCTATAAACTGGGGTAGTATAATGCATATTTCATAGTTTCATAGAGATTCATATTTCAAAATGTTTTGTTTTGTAGCGTTATTTTCCCTTTTTTTACAGGATCTTAATACTGCATTGGACTGTATATTGACACATTTTCCCTTATTTATCTTTACAGATCAGTGCGGAGTTCCACTGAATTACCAACATCAATCTGGAGAGCACCTTCTATGAGCAGTTGGGCCGGCATGTCCTGCACACCTTATATAGGAAGAAGGTAGCTCGTTCAGGAAAAGTTGCTGAAGCCCTGGGTGAGATCTTCAGGATTTACGACCTCCAAGTGAGTTTTTTCACACTTTTACTTGTACAGTGCATTTGAAATTATTTAACCTCACCCTGACCAATATACACACACTTTTGACTGTTGCCATTTGATCATTTAATCAAATAAGAAGACTTAAAATATCTTAACAAAATTAAAACAAGTGATTTCTCCAAGTTCAACTTAAAGGACGATCGAAGGAGCCCTGGTCAGGTTACACACCAGAGATCCAACAAGCAAGGCCCTGTCCAGACTGTATATGTTACCAAGGGCAGCGTCTACCCCAGTCAGTGGCTAGTCGAGTGGCCCAAAGTGGACGCCCCCCCCCCCCCCCAGGGGTCCAAGAACCCGAGGGGGCCATACATAGGATTTCTGGGGCAGTCGCCGAGGTTCACTCCCAGCTACGCCTGGTCAGTTGGGAGAAGGAGACTTCAGACCCTTGGATATTGGAGACAATAGCAAGGGGTTACAGACTCCAGTTTCGGCAGCAGCCTCCACCTTTTTCTGGGGTCCATCTGACCACGGTAGAGGTCTCTTGAGTGGAAGAAGTCGCAACGCTGCTTCAGAAAGACGCCTTAGCCAAAGTGTGCACCAGAGAACAGCTGGCCTTCCTAGAGTACTCCATCTACTTTTGCCAGGTTTTATAGAATTAATGTGACCTCAACCACAGTCGGCGCTACTGTTCTCATGGCTGCTGCCGAACAGAAGGGGGATCCTCTGTCCCTCGCGACACTTTTGATACTAGTCATCCGTTGTAAGATAGTGGTGACGGTCAGAGAGAGGTCGAAATAGATCATAAGTTATGTCTATAACTATGGATCTATGAGACCGAACGATGACCGTCACCATCCCTTGTCACTCGGAACGAACCGAAGCGTTTTGGTCAGGAGGAAGAGGCAGGTCCACGGATACACTTTATGTTGTGGGACCAGCCTCTGGTCAGTCACATGACTTTGCTAGTCTCGCGACAGGTAGCCTGATGGCATCATTCATTGTAAGACCGTGGTGACAGTCATCATTTGGTCTCATAGATCCATAGTTATAGACATAACTTACATTCTGATTAGGGATCGACCGATATGGTTTTTTCAGGGCCGATACCGATAAACTAGATGTACAGCATAGCGGTACAAAATATGACCGCCGCTCAGTCCTGTACATCCGTTCCGCGAAAATAAATCACACTTCAATTTGTCTCCATCTTTTACTCCATCCCCCACTCTTGAAACTTTTGTGTATGCTTGTTTGGCATGCCTGAGTGTGTGTGTGTGTGGCTGCACAGAAAGTAGCCTACTGGTGCTGAAAAGGTGAATAGATTGTAGAATAGCCAAAGAAGATGTAGCATTGTTATAAAACCTTTAAAATCTCTAACCAATCACAAGTAGGGCAGTTCATCACAGTTCATCCATTGCAACTGGATTGATGAAAGGTCACTTACACCTGTAGGCTACATTGTATTTGGGAAAAGCAAAAGGTATCAGCATAATGTTATTTATTTATAAACAAAAACATCTCTGTCAGTTCCATGCCATTTTCAACAGCTATCAAAAACAATGGTCATTTTTGGATGGATGGATTTTTTGTGAATGTTTCTTCTTCAACATAAGATTTTAGTCATCTTTAGTTCATGTAATACTTTATTGTCAATGCACAAATTAAGTAACAGTAGTCTGAAACGAAATGCTGTTTTACATCTAACCAGTGGTGCAAATAACTGACATGTCCAAATGGGCCTTGATGAAATGCGTCGCTAGACTGTTCATACACATTTTAACGGGCCAAAGTTGAAGAGCTGTTGTCCGTTATTGTTCGTGCAAATATAGGCTGATTCATGTTCCCTTGCATTGTGTAACTGAGGTCCATGGCTAGTCTGGCTTTCACCAGACCAAGCTCAATCTTTTCTTGGGGTTCACCCAGCCTAGTCCATAGGCACCCGATATTGTTTAATTTTCCGATTGAGATATCCACGCTCTGGCTATTCTAAATGCAAAAAATGCATCAGGGAGTTATGACAAAACTAGCAAACTAGATCCTAATAGAAAGCTGTTAGCTTCCCTAAGCTACAGGTAGGCTTATAAGGTAGGCCTATTTACAACATAAATTGTCAATAGGCTATGCTGGCGACACAAATAAAATCTCCTTTGGAAACCAATGGCTTACGCCTTACAGTATCAAGCAGACTTAAACTGCCATATCGTGGCGAAAAGTTGTAATAAAATTCACGCAGCTCTATGAGTCAAGGAAAGCGCGAATGAAGTAGCCACTTCTAAATTTCCTGAATTTCCCCTCGGGGATCAATAAAGTATCTATCTATCTATCTATCTAAATGGGATCCACTACACAGTAGCTTAAGGTGTGCTAAAGCAGCCATAATGAAATGAAGGTGTCATTGTTTGGATACTTCACACACACGTGCTTTTTAATTTCACAGACTACAACTACCAAGCTGGAATCAAAGCACATCGATTGCCCTCTCACACCCTGCACGCACTTAAAACAAAATAAACAGGCGTCTCAGTCTCACGCATGTATAGGCAAAACTGTATCAGACCGGTGTAACGTTGGAAAATCTTCCATTGCCAAGGGGGGGTAGGTAGTAAAGGGGGGTAGGTAGTAAAGGCGATATGCTGCAAAAAATTAATTCAAAAGCATTTAATTATGCAAACTTTTCTTTCTTCTTTTGATACACAATTGTCTATCAACTTGCATCACTTGCAAGTGTAAATCCTGTGTATCATGTTAATCCAAGAGCTAAGTGATAGCAATTATTTTCATAGACTAGGCCTACACAATGGGCTTGTTAAGGGACCTGTCACAAAGAGGATGCTTTGCCATCGTGTGTGTGAGTGCACGAGAGAGGGAGAGGAAGAGGTGCATGCGTGATGGCAAGTGTTACGGTTGAATAATTTAACAAAACAGTTTTAAAATAGTTCTTAGGCTATTTAAGTATGCAATTTGTGTCCATGTGTAGACTACAAGCTACACTTTTGAGAGCCTAAAGCTCAGGACGCGATTTAGTTCAGGTCGGATTAAATTACGGCTGGCCCTGGGTGCATGTTGTCTTTTCTGACAGTCCGTTTCAAAAAGGAGCAATTAGTCTTTTTGACGTTCGCTATCGCATAATTTAGGACTTGTCTGTACTATGTCCGCCGTGGTGTCCCGTTATTCACAATTAACGAACGAGGCGGAGGCAGAGAACTCCCGACACGCAGCACCCGAGTTTGTAGGCTAACTAGTAAACAGTAACGTGCATCAATCGGGAATTCACTAAATGAAGGAAGTGGGTGCTTTACTTATTGATCCGGATCAAAGAGACAATAGCTTACAAAGTGGTGTTTTTGTAACTTCAGTGTAGATGATTGTGATTCATTGCAACTTCAGCAATGTAGGCTACCTTCCTTACCTTCGAAAAATAGCTCCATACAGCTGAAGCCCAGTCTACAGTCTGCCTCATTGAGAATCCTAAACTTTGTCTGTGTTCAGTCTTCGATTCTGATTGGCTGCATTCGTGCTAACTAACAAATCAGACGGTGTAGTGGTAATGCTCTTGACCACAGAGTAGCAAATGCAGGGAGTGAGAGACGCTTTACAGACAAAGTAGTGCGTTTCATTCTTTATCCATTTCAATATCGGCTTATCGGTGGAAGAAATGACCGATACCAATTATTATAAAAATGCTAAATATGGGCCCTAATAATCGGCCAGGCCGATAATTGGTCGATCCCTAATTCTGATCAGCACGAACAGTGCAAATGCATCCCTCTGCCCAGAGAAGAGGGTGAAAGGATTGTTGAATTTCCTAGCATTTCAGGCATTTGTCATACTTTTTTTCTAGTCTTTATGCCCTTGATCTAACCTATCCAAAAGAAGCTGCAAATACATTACATGAAATGCCTCATGGGCCTAGATGTGGACAACAAAATGAAGCCAAAAGGTTTGACGCTTAGAAACAAACTCTGTTGTTCCTAGATTGTTGATGAGTTTTCATGCAATGTTTGCATGAACTGTATTAGGAAGGCCAAAAACTGAATGGCTGGATAATTTCCTTTCTCAAATGAAAGGTGGGTAAACTCTATTTTAATTTAGCCTCCACTACAGCCCTGTTCTGAACTTGTATTTGTTTCCATGAAAATAAAAGATTAGGAAGAATTTCACTGGCCTGTGTCAACCTTTTTAATAATTTTCTTTCAAGTCTTAAAGTTGAAACTAATCAAAATGGGCATGTTTGTTCAACTTTCTGAAAATTAAAACTTTTAAGTTAAATTTAATTTAAAGAATTGGTTGACGCAAAATGAAATATTTCATGCTGACATTAATAAATCCAATTAAGCTATCTAAGCTTAATTTTATTAATTACTGTGAACTCAACTGTAGTTGATGTTTCTTTAACTTAAAAAAAGACTTGTTGAACACACTCACAATTTTCTAGTGACGACTAAAAGTTAAGTTTCTTTGACTTAGCAAAACCTAGTTACTATTACTTAATTATTTTTGTGTAATTGGTTTCACCAGTTTTTTTGAGGCCAATTAACTTGTCGGGTTTTACAGTGTACTGTATACAAACAACAATATCATGCCTGTTTTAAAGCTGACCTATGCCGCACCGATCCACAGGGAATTATCGACTCCCGCGATTCTTCACTACTGTGCTTGTGTAGCATTATGTAGTGAAAGTAACCTTCTCCGAGCATTTGTCCCATAATAGAAATTCAAGCGTAACCTCTGGTATCAGTGCTTTCTGAATATATTGAACACACTTTTAAAAATACCGCAATAATACCAAAAACTGTGATAATTTTGGTCACTATAACCGTGAGGTTACATTTTTATACCGTTACATCCCTACAGTCAACCTCCAAGGTGCCAGTCAGAAGCGGCAGGGAAAAGGCAGAGAAAAGGTCGAGATTGGTGACCAAAATTCTCATCTTTCCCACAACTTCATCGGTGATCAATGAAAACGCATAAAAAAAACAGCTAGGAAAAACCTACTTCAAAGTTTGCAGTGAATGTATACAGTAAGTGGTATTCCTATGACCTAATGTCGTTGCAAACGGAAGTTCATGGGGAATGTGACGAAACTTTGCCACGCCTCCACTTCCCTCTCACCAGATAACGTAGTCAAGGCTCACCTGCAGACGCAACTGCTTCAGTTTGTTCTCGCTCGCAAGACAATCAGACAGCAGCTCAATGGAATAAGACATCCATGCCTCAGCCAGCGATGTGGAGGATGATTCCGCCATCATTCCCTCTTCTCCTTCCGATCCTTCGGTATCTCACTGTCGCGGTCATTCAAGCCAAGTTACCATCCCTTCGGAGTGCATTCTCCGGTCGTGCCGGAATTCCTCCCCGGCTCCTTCTCGGGGATCCGTACAATCGACTACCTCAAGCCACCGCCCATTTTCCGTGAAGGGAGATAATCCTGTTACTCCTGTTCCTGTTCCATAATCCTGTTACTCCTGTTCACATTGTACACCCACGACTGTGTTGCCACTCACGGATACAACACTCTTATCAAATTTGCAGACGACGACCGTTTTAGGCTGATCAGCAACAATGATGAGGCACCATACAGAGAGGAGGTCCGGACGCTGGTAACCACCTCAACCTCAACACCAAGAAGACCAAAGAAATCATCATTGATTTCCGGAAGTCAAGGACCACACTCAGGCCTGAGCATCAATGAGGAGGTGGAGAGTGTCCCGCCCGTTCCAGCCCCCCTTCCCCCACCAATGGTTCCCTTATACCTCCTTTCCTGGAGCCACGCCACCACTTAATCCTCTCCCGGCATTTCACACACTTCCTCCCGCCTCCTATAGCTCATTTTCTACCGCTCCTTATCAACCACTCCCTACTGCTCATGCGTTAGAATCGGGATTCGGTATTCCGTACCACCACGTCCCCACCCCCCCCCCCGATGGCCAAGCTAGCTCAAGGATTGCCGCTTGGCGCCTGCCTTCCTACACTCTGGCTTGGAATGCTCCCATTAATGAGCCTCCACCCGTGTCTCCTTCCCTCAGGAACCAAATTCTATCAGGTGTGGACTTTGATTTATTCTCTCTTTTGTCTCCCTCTTCTGAACAACCTCAGCCTTGTGATATCGACTGTGGCTCAATGACTTTGTCCTTTGCCCCGCTACTCGCGTCCTGTCTTTCCCCAAGTTCGCACTAACATTTTCTCGCTACCTGAAGGTAGTTTGCTCCGTGTTTCCTAATAGGCGTCAGGAGCTGAATGAATACTTCAGTGTAATAGCAGGGCAAGCAGTAACTTCAGGCACTCATTTTTACCATCGCATGTTTTCAGCTAAATGCGCTGCCCGAGTACGTCTCTGGAACCAGTGCCCTTACTGGGGAGCTCAACATAGAAATACACAACCGTGTTTTCCTGGACTACTGCTCTGTAACCTGCGCCTTATGCTGCAGTTCCGAACATGATTCTGCTTCTTCATCGAAGGGAATTCTAACAGTCACAAAACTGCGGCCTCAAAATCCACCTCTTCCATCCCTAAACTGCCTCAATCGTCCGGCACCGTTCCAGATCAGGCCGCCTTTCCTACGGAACAAGTCTGTTTTTGCTTCAACGCCTCCAAGTGCCAGCTGTCTTCCTGTAAATATCTCAATGTCTGCAGTTACTGTGCCGGGGCTCCCTCAATAAAAAAGATTAACAAGTACTTTAGTACTCCAATTAATGTGTTAAGTCTAGCGGAATAATTAGTTTCTCACCCAGACAAAGTTTTCTCTGATTATCTGATTTCAGGTATCCAAAACGTCTTTCTTCCAGGTATCTCCACTAAATAAACCACGTCATTTATCTGCAAAAAATCTGCTATCCGCAATAAGAGACCCAGAGGCCGTAGATCAGCTTCTGGCTAGCGAAGTACAGTCCGGTTTTATGATCGGCCTCTTCTCCAAACCTTCCTATCGAAATTGGATAAATCCCATCGGTGTTGCGACTCGGAAATATTCCGGTAAAAAAAGACTAATAGTTGACCTCTCTGCTCCCCATAATGGCTTAGTTTTAGCATCAACAGTCTTGTACTTTTCAAAGACTATTTGATGTGCTACCAAACTGTGGAATAGAGGTGGATTTTGTCGTTTGTTCTCATGACACAGTTCGCGTCGTTCAGTTTGCCAAGATGATTTGTTCTGAATCGTTCGTTCGTTCGTTCAGTAGCATTTCCGGTAGCCTACAACGTAGTTCAGCGGTGAATCATGGAATGCAGGTTCTCAGCTCCTCGTTTGTGCAAACGGTCAACACAACACTGTAATTGTAGCAGCAAATATATAGCTGCAACTTCATGATTATGTGTACTTTTAGACAAAACAGCAGTAGCTAATGTGTTCATTCACCTTGACATTAAATTGACATATTGAAGGTAAATAGAGTAGACCACGGCTAGATCAGCTAATTTCTTTTTTAAAAATGTGTTCATTCATAAAGGAACAAAGACAGTAGGCTATGGCGACAAACATGTTTAAAGGCTTGGCAGAAAGATAATATTGATGAAAAGGTTTCAAGTTAGGGGTGGGCGATATATATCGTCTGCGATAATATCGTGATTGTTGTTTTAACGATGTGCAAATTTACATTATCTAGTATTTAAATTACTTATGGGGGAAAAACACTCGAAATCACGCACTGAAGACTCATACATTCCCAGGAGGTAGGCTATGCGGGAGAAGTGCAGCAGAGCAAGTGTCACGTGATCACTAGTGGGTCACAACGTTGTCCCACACAGCTTATGTTTATTTTGTGCAGCGAGAGTAGCCTAGGCCTACTTGGAATTTTATGCGGCTACTTCTGTTCAAGTAGCATTGATGAGACAGTCACGTTTTTTCCTACACAGTATTATATGGAGAGAAAACATTAGCCTTTGAGTATTTTAATAGTCAGTTGTAAACAAATAACTATTCTCATGTAACTCTTTTGTAAATGGACTGAAATTCGCTCTAAATATCTACGTTTACCGATTATGCTAACCGTTAGCATCTCTATGGGATTTCTCATATACATTAGCCATAAGCTAACGCATTAGTTTCTATCCTGTAACTTAGAATGCTAGCCTACGTGATTGCTGTAAAACAAAACATAGAAGGAAATAACTGAGATGTAGGCTACTCTGTTGGTCTGCTCTTAGTTTTACAGTGAATCCTATGTAAAGGTTTGAAAGGAACTTCAGCTTCAGACTTTCTCTTGGGAAACTGTTAGGCCTATTCATCTTCTCTAATGTAGCTGGCTAGACCATGTCACTGCCACACACACACAAGTGCAGAATTGGAAATGTGTCAGAGTGACAATGCATTGGTTAATTTGGGTAAAAAGTCACAGGTTAGGTTATTGGTTATTATTGTAATGATGCTATTCATAAATAATGAGCTGTAAAGTAACTCAGACTTTAACAAAAACTATTTTTTAAAGGATATCGACTTAATTATTGTTATCGTCAAAATCACAAAAAATATTGAGATATTATTTTTTGTCCATATCGCCCACCCCTATTTCAAGTCCGCATTTTGCCTAGGCTACAGAGCCATAATCACTCTGCTTCTAGCCAAGAACGAGTGACTGCTTTAACGAGAACGACAGACTGAAGTGAAACAGGTGGGGGTCTTGGCATGAGAACGAACGAACGAACAAGACAGATTGAAGAGACATTTATTAACCTGGCATGACAGAAAATACAAAGACAGCATGTATTTACCATTACACAGATATTTAAATGTAAATGCAAATATTGAAATGCAAAATGGAATTGTTAATGTAAACCATTATCGTTATTTTTTATCGTATGCTCTCCCACTACTCACTAGTCCATTTGTTTTTTTTTCATGGAAACGGTTGCTATGCTTTCATGCCCCTCATTGGCTAATTCGATGAGAATGTTTTAGAAACAATACAGACAACAGCATACGATTGGTTTGGCTCTCGCCTTAGGAAGCTGGGCCATAGGCATCACAGCAGCACTAGGTCAGTGTGATTCAGCGACGAACAAAAGAATGAACAAGAACTGAAAAGGCAAACCAGTTCAGGTCGTTCATTTTAAAGACCCGTTCGAAGGAACTAGTAGGTTCGCGACCGACCCACCTCTCTCTACTGTGGAACGCTATCCTGCTGATTAAGATAGCAGGTCCCGATTGCTGGTTATTCAAAGCAGATATTATTGTGGCATTTAAAGCAATGCCCATCAACCCAGATTTCTGGCATTTGTTTGGCGTCTAGTGGCAAGGAAAATTCTATTTTGTTGTCAGACTGACATTTGGCTGCCGCAGTAACCCTAAAATATTTGACATCCAGAAGCATTGTGCTGGATTTTACAAAACAACTACAAAGTTACGCTCTTAGTCCACCTGCTAGATGATTTCTTAACTATAAGACCTCATTCAGATCCCCCTGCTGCCGGGCGCAAACCTGTCTTGAGAGTTTAAGCCACTGGGCGTGCCCAATTCAGAGGAGAAAACAAGCGGACCCACTAACACTCTGTAATTTCTTGGTATCACTCTCGATACAGTTAATTCAATATCCTTGATCCCAAAAGAGAAAATCGACCACGTTTAAATCATAGATTGCTTTATTGCAGCCCCCAAAACAAAATAAGAAATCCTGTTGCTCCTGGGTCATCTCAACTTTGCGATGCGAGTTATTCTTCAAGGCAGACCCTTCATGTCTAACCTCCTCTTAGCCGCAAAATCCGTACCAGCTCTGCATGACATAGATGAGCAATGCTTAAAGAAGCCCTATGCAACAATTTTAGCAAAAATGACCTTAATTATGCAGGCTGAGAGTCGTTCTGATGGTTCTACAACACTTTCTGGGTTGTTTGGTGGGTGCTTCATCTCCCCCTATTGCTTCTCCGCGGAAAAAACGAATATGCAACTTTCTGAACCCGGACCAGGTAAATCCGGATGTGACTTAGTGGAAGTATCCAATCGCGCCTCGAAAATGTAGTCAGATTGTAGTTTCTAAGACTGCAAAACGGACGCTGACTTGGCTTTGTTGCTGTTGAAATTGTAAGTAGCCCTTGGGTGAACTTTGTTTTTGTAATGTGGTTTGATAGTCTCTTGAACAATGTGTTTGCTCGACCATTTTATTGTGAGCCCTGTATGTGTTTAGCTTGGTTTCTTGATGGCTAGCTCGCTAGCTAGTGGGGGTTTAGCAGTCACTTGCTACCGAAGCTGCAGGGGTAGCTATGTCATGAAAAATGCGAGCCCAAATCTGGTGAAAACTCAGAAACAGCGAAGGAATAACCAGACCTGCATAGGGCTTCTTTACTAGATCTAGAATTATTCCATTTATTTCTCATAATGGTCTGTCCATGTTCTACGATGATCGATATTAATCCCCTTAAATGAGAATTCCAGTGTGAAATTGACCTTAACTGCACTGAAAGATGTTGCCGAGTACTTACATGTGTCCAATAGGCACCTTCGGTCACCCCCTAGTATTCCGAATTGCGCCGATTTTTGCCGAACTTGCATAAGGTTTTCAGCTAGCTGTGGGGGCATAGCGTAGTCTATGCAGCTAAATCGCTATTTTTACACCATTAAAAATGTTCCAAGTAACTCCACACTGCATTGGTAGACTTCTGAGGGTCCTGACATTTAAAACGAGATACTGAAAACTTTGGAAGTGCACAGGAAGTTTATTAAAAAAGACTGTTTATATAAGCAGTACCTTCAGAGAATCTCTCCGCTGGCCGTCATCTTGTAATGAAGTCGCGATCAGTCGCCTGCCGAGCACGAACGAACAAGAAGGACAAGGGAACAGATTGCAAAAGTAATTACAAAATTACTAATTACAAAAGTAAATAGGAAATATATAGTTACTGTCTACATGAGCATGATGAGTACACGGTATCAACGAAGCTCAAAAGGTTTTACATCAGTGATGGGAATCTAGCATAATGTTGTTGACGGAAGACGTGCTGCACACGTGAAGGAAACAGCTGATCAGTTACGTGATTATTATGACCGCCGCTAGAGAAGCGGTCATATAGGGATTGTCAAAGTCCCCCCCCCCCCCCGCCGTCATCTACTTCCTGATCAGTTTTTTCCCCCCGTCATCTACTTCCTGAATTTTTGGTCAACGATACCCGGGACACCGAACCACCGGGGCACATGAAATTTGGTGGGTATGTAGCCCCACTAGACTTTTACGGAAAAATTTTGTTTCGTCCCCGGGGGCCACTCCCCCCCCGTGCTGGGCCCCCCGAACCGCAAAAAAAGCAGTTTTTCCTAAATAACTACCTGAACCGTGGCACTGAGGATGAATCTTTTATGGTATGTTGGTCTCAAGGGCCCACATCAATCTGGCCCATAATCACTCATTTGTGATTTGCACCCCCCCAGTAAAAAATGAAAATGCAATATTATTCTGCTTTAATCGCCCCTATCTTCAGTTAAGATGTTCAGAACTGCACCAAATTTTATGTGTATGATTGACCTGGCATTCTCTGGGGGTATGCCAAGTTTCGTAGAATTTCATCCATGGGGGGGTCTAAAAAAAATTAGGTTATGTGTACATTTAGTGACTGTACACTCATTGGCCTGTAGATGGCGGTGCACACATATACACATGCACACACACACAGGCACCCACATACAGTACTATCGGTATTAGAACGGCCGATACATAATTACAAATTCAGTAGGATTAAAAGAAAGCCAAAATAAATATTCATCATCATCATCATGGCTGCATTTCCAGTATTGGTGATAAGTAGTCGTTTGTCCACTAGATGGCGCATCGTTGCAGTGAGACGTAATTTTGTTGGAAGTTAAAAGTGGGTTGGAAAAACAATGGACGCTTCCTACAAGGACTGTAGTTTACTGGATGATGGTCACAAGAAATGTAATTCCCATTTCTTCTTGAAGCCGAAATAAATCTGAGGATGTTTATCGGACATGCTTGGTTTTTACTGCAGGTTAATCTTATAATATCAATAAGGACCTAGATAATGTTACCGTTAGCGTTGGTTGAGTGATGGAGGCCAATTTGATTGATTGCATTTGTAGAAAACTATAAATGCGGTTATACCAAGCAAATTGATAGCAGCACTGTAATTGTATCTTTCGACTGTCATTTGTTGCACGTGCTACAAAAATCATTCTGTTTAATGGAAGATTTCCCAATGTCACACCGGTCTGATACAGTTTTGCCTATACATGCGTGAGACTGAGACGCCTGTTTATTTTGTTTTAAGTGCGTGCAGGGTGTGAGAGGGGAATCGATGTGCTTTGATTCCAGCTTGGTAGTTGTAGTCTGTGAAATTAAAAAGCACGTGTGTGTAAAGTATCCAGACAATGACACCTTCATTTCATTATGGCTGCTTTAGTAACACACCTTAAGCTACTGTGTAGTGGGTCCCATTTAGAAGTGGCTACTTCATTCGCGCTTTCCTTGACTCATGGAGCTGCGTGAATTTTATTACAACTTTTCGCCACGATATGGCAGTTTAAGTCCGCTTGATACTGTAAGGCGTAAGCCATTGGTTTCCAAAGGAGATTTTATTTGTGTCGCCAGCATAGCCTATTGACAATTTATGTTGTAAATAGGCCTACCTTATAAGCCTACCTGTAGCTTAGGGAAGCTAACAGCTTTCTATTAGGATCTAGTTTGTTAGTTACAGTTTTGTCATAACTCCCTGATGCATTTTTGCATTTGCCAGAGCGTGGATATCTCAATCACAATATCAATATTGGGTGCCTATGGACTAGGCTGGGTGAACCCAGCCTGATCTGCCCGCTATTTATTTTTTGATTTCTTAACAGATTGAGCTTGGTCTGGTGAAAGCCAGACTAGCCATGGACCTCAGTTACACAATGCAAGGGAACATGAATCAGCCTATATTTGCACGAACAATAACGGACAACAGCTCTTCAACTTTGGCCCGTTAAAATGTGTATGAACAGTCTAGCGACACATTTCATCATGTCAGTTATTTGCACCACTGGTTAGATGTAAAACAGCATTTCGTTTCAGACTACTGTAACTTAATTTGTGCATTAACAATAACGTTTCAGACTACTGTTACTTAATTTGTGCATTGACAATAAAGTTGTAAGGGTCCTGTCGTGTTTTGTTTTCCCCGTTTAGTGTTTCCCTTCATGTCTTCATCTCTTGTTTACTTCCTGTGTCCTGTTCCATGTATTTCTTTGTTTGTTTTGCCATGTGTTTCTGTTCCCTGTGCCCGTGTCTCCGCCCCTCACCTGATCCGCGTTAGTCTGTTAATTATGGTTTCCACCTGTCTTGTTTTACCTTGTTCCTTGTCCACCTGAGCCTTGTTAAATCCCTGTGTATATAAACCCCTAGTTTCGTTATGTTTCTTCTGTGTCATTGTTGTAATATTCCTGCGCTGCACTCTGTAACTAAAGTCAGTAAAGCTACTCTTGGTGTGTTGTCCTGCTTTTGGGTCAATTCAAGTAGCAGCCCGTAACAGTCCGTGACAAAAGTATTACATGAACTAAAGATGACTAAAATCTTATGTAGAAGAAGAAACATTCACAAAAATGTTTTTGATCGCTGTTGAAAACGGCATGGAACTGACAGATGTTTTTGTTTATATATAAATAAATAAATAAATAACATTATGCTGATACCTTTTGCTTTTCCCAAATACAATGTAGCCTACAGGTGTAAGTGACCTTTCATCAATCCAGTTGCAATGGATGAACTGTGATGAACTGCCCTACTTGTGATTGTTTAGAGATTTTAAAGGTTTTATAACAATGTTACATCTTCTTTGGCTATTCTACAATCTATTCACCTTTTCAGCACTAGTAGGCTACTTTCTGTGCAGCCGCACACACACACACTCAGGCATGCCAAACAAGCATACACAAAAGTTTCAAGAGTGGGGGATGGAGTAAAATATGGAGACAAATTGAAGTGTGATTTATTTTTCGCGGAACGGATGTACAGGACTGAGCGGCGGTCATATTTTGTACCGCTATGCGGTACATCTAGTTTACATTACTTGTGGACTGGACTTGGAAGTTTGCAAATCTTGAGAAGATGGCAGAATACGAAGAAGACACAGTTACACGAGGAATTGAATTGATGAAATCATCGGATCTGCAAAATATAAATGACTATTATGCTATTTAAAATTTCCGGATACTAGTGACTTGCTTGGACACCATTCCCAATGCAATGGGTGCAACCATCCCCCACTCACCTCGGCGGACCCCGAGTCACGTTCGGCCAGGTTAGGTTACCGGGAAAGCGTTCGGTCCCCCACGCATGCATCTATTCCATTTATTAAAATACACACTGAAACAACGCCCACCCCTTCCCTCCCAAACTACATTTCTTTCTTTTTCTGATGGTGGGCTAGGAAAAGTAACGTCAGCATAAACTGCTCTCCGGAATACAAAGCTAAGTGGCTTGTTAGCAAGCAAAGTTTGGTCATGTAACGTTACACGATTCCAAAACGGTGTGATTTACATGCAAATAGTCAAACATACCTCCGGAGCAATTACCGTCGCTTTCGGGATGGCATTTTAATTCAGATGTACCCGTCTTGGGGGGTTTGATCCTCTTGTGGGGATAGCAAACTCGTCTGCATCAAAATGTCGACTACATACGTGGTAATCCTTCTGTTTTAGAATATTGACAGGTGTCTCGACATCGAGTTGCAAAACAACAAGCCACTGTTTTGGGCTCCTGGAAAGGTAGCCTGTGAAACGTTTCTGGATTGTAGCTCCTCATCCTCTTGCCACAACCTGTTATTGCACATATGCGAACAATCCTTCCTGCTCTTCGCCTCGTCTTCCTCCGTAATGTCAGGTATACCTGTAGCCTGCACACATGCCGGCCTGTCACTCCTCCTCACGTGTGCAGCAACTGATCAGCTGTTTCCTTCACGTGTGCAGCACGTCTTCCGTCAACAACATTACGCGAGATTCCCATCACTGATGTAAAACCTTTAGAGCTTCGTTGATACTATGTACTCATCATGGTCATGTAGACAGTAACTATATATTTCCTATTTACTTTTGTAATTAGTAATTTTGTAATTACTTTTGCAATCTGTTCCCATGTCCATCCTGTTCGTTCGTGCTCGGCAGTGGACTGATCGCGACTTCATTACAAGATGGCGGCCAGCGGAGAGATTCTCTGAAGGTACTGCTTGTATAAACAGTCTTTTTTAATAAACTTCCTGTGCACTTCCAAAGTTTTCAGTATCTCGTTTTAAATGTCAGGACCCTCAGAAGTCTACCAATGCAGTGTGGAGTTACTTGGGACATTTTAAATGGTGTAAAAATAGCGATTTAGCTGCATAGGCTACACTATGCCCCCACAGCTAGCTGAAAACCTTATGCAAGTTCGGCGAAAATCGGCGCAATTCGGAATACTAGGGGGTGACAGAAGGTGCCTATTGGACACATGTAAGTACTCGGCAACATCTTTCAGTGCAGCTAAGGTCAATTTCACACCGGAATTCTCCTTTAAGATCTCCAGCTCTTTACTGATGCCGCGCCTTCAATTGGGTTCAGAGATTATTTCAATGGTCTTTGGTTTGCCAGCTCCTGACCTCCAGAGCTGGCAAACTTGCCTCCAGGAGAAGCCTCTTCAGCCGTGTACGAGACGTATCCGGTTGTAATCGCCGCACTCCTGTGGGGCAACGAGTGGTACGCTATTCTCGTCTATAGCGACAATCAGGCAGCCGTCTTCACGATTAACTCATTGAATGCCAAGCTGTTTTCGGAAGCTTTGTCCTAGAGTGCCAGCAATCTAGACCATTGTTGATGATTTTTGTACAGCCACAGCCAGTGGCGATTGCTGCTCTTTGGAACAGGGGAAGCTCTGATAAAAATGGTCAATTATTCAATTAATATTATTAAGGTTCTATATTGTTCGTTGAGGGCAACAATTATCCCAAAACCCAGAATAGGCCAAACAGTAGGCTATAGAGTTGACATGGCATAATGTAGCCTACACCCAGAGAATGTCTACACCGTTATATAGCGCGCTACCTAAATACAGCCTAAATACACAACTGAAACAAAAGCAAGTCACAAACTCTGTAACTCCACAATACAGTTTTATTTACAGTATGCTATTTACAAAGACAAATAGAAACCGACTGTATTGCTCCCAAATTATGAAAATTTGAGCTGCAACTTGCCTTGCCTCTCGACTTCACCTGCCAACATTAACGTTAACGCATCCCTTGAACTTGAACCACTTTCTGTCAGATCGCGACATGCTGTCAGTCAAAAAGAGTCCAGCCTCTATGACGGTTCCTCTAATCATCATACAGAAGCTCGGTGTCCAGGCCATCCCACTGTCCCATTCACTCCCAGAGACGCCGGGCTTCCCTGGAAATGACGATTTTGTGGCGCTTGTCCAATAAAGAGCTAGCTTTTCTGCATTGAGATCAGCCCACTCTGTAGTGCCATTGAAAGTCCAGTGAAGCCGAGCGTCTATGGGTTTTTTGCATGTTTTTTTGATGGATCGTGTCGTCACAGTATTACGGGTGCGAAATCACGATAAAAGACCGGCAAAACCTTATTGCTGAACAAACTAGCCATGAAGATGAAAATGTTTTCAGCATGTTCTAGTTGGAATAGTAGGCTAGAAGCTAATGTAGGCTAAAAGTGTTATTTGATGCGATTTTCCGTGATATTTTAGAGGACGCTGAGCTTCCCCTGTAGTCTTAGAGCAATCGCCTCTGGCCACAGTATATTCTGTGTTACAGCTATGAACACATACAATGGCTCGTTGGAAAGGTGAGACTTTAAGCTCTCAGTGGGTGCAAACCGTGTATTTCTACACGCCTCTGTTCCTGAGAAATCCCAAGCTAAACAGTGGCTAATTTTCATCAAAATCCCTGTTTTTTTTTTCTAGAAATGGAGATATTGCATCTTTTATGACCTGAGAAGTGTTGTCTGCAGTTTCTGGGAAGAGAGCTATTGAGACCTGCCACCTAGTGATAAACCCACGAAACCAGGGAGCCTCACACCAGCAGAGGACCTGGCACTGGCTCTGAACCAGGGGCGCCCTCTGGTTGAGGGAATTGAGGGAGGGACCTCATCAGACATCCTCCCTCAAGGATCTCTCGATGCATTCATCCAAGGTAGCCTATTATCAACTGTTTAGCCTACCTCCACTATCATTCTGTAGATTTTATGTAATGGTACTCTTGTCTTTCAGTTACTGGAGACACAATCCATCTCCTGGAGCCACAGGAGCCTGCAATTGACCCATGTGTGAGTGTAGTTTGTGACAAAACCCTATACATGCGTTTTAGATTGTAGATTACATTACTATTGTATTTGCAGGAAGAGGAACCTACAGAGGAAGGTGATGAAGACACCCTGTCTGCGGTCACAGACATGCCAGAGGTACAAAAGAATCCCATTGAACTCTCCTACAGAATAGAAAGTGTCTGTTAAATATCTTATCAAGGGTCAAGAAGTACCTTGATAAAGTATCTAAGTGTAACAGCATCTTACCTTGTGCCAACATCTGAGCCAGAGCTGACTCTGAAAATGCATGAGTCATATGCAGACCCAGGCCATTTTGCCTCGATGTTCGATATGAGGCAACGTTCATCACAGACCATCTGAACAGATAGAGGATGTTGTCATTTTATTTTTGCATGTTTAAATGACTGCATGGCTGACAAGTTGATGAGTCGTCTAAATATTTGCCTTACATTCCTCAAAGTACTTTGCCTCTGACACATTTCAAACCTTGCATTGGTCCACTTTTTGTGTTATGCCTCCAAATTATTATGTAAGGGAATGTCATTTGTCAGTGATTGAAATCAGTGCTGATAAGGTATAGTCACATTTGCATTGTAGGTGAACAGTAACAAAGAACAGTACAAAGTGTAAGACTTCCTTTTAAAAGGACATCCCATGTTGATGGCAGGGTAACTGGGTTTAATCCAAAGAATTTTTCAACAACTTTAATCTATTATGGATGTGCACATCTCACATCTGTAGTACATACTTGTATGTTGACTATGGAAGGATTTCCTATTCACATAGTCTGGCTCCGCAGGGCCGGATGGGGCCCGGATGCGCACATGGGTGCAGTCAATCGCACCAAGAACATTGGGAAAGCCTGAAAGGAGGATGATGAATGTCATACAGATGTTTGTCTATATGTTGGCAATGGTTACTTCATTTATCATGCATTTTCATTGTCACATACCTGCAATTGCATAGAAAGCTTCCTTGATCCTCTGGGCTTGCAGATGACCAGGGAAAGTGATAAAGATGTTGAGGTACTGCTTCAGAGCAAGGTAGACCCGTCTTATCTCTCGGCATACAGTTGCCTTTCCAAGGCCTTCTGCGTCACCAACGGTGTACAGAAATGCGCCTGACGCAACGAAGTGGAGTGCAATGCACATGCTCTGTGCAGTTGTCAGGGCCTGGCTACGGCGAGTTGGCTTTTTTAAGTGTGGCTCCAACAGACTACATAGATACACTATGCTGGGCCTACTGAACCTGTACCTTTCTCAGAGGTAATCATCGGGGAAGGCCAGTGGGTTGTTTCGGTCCCTGAACACCCTTGGAGCTGGTGGTCGGAATGCTCTCCTTAACAGTTGAGCGCCTTCATCAATGGGGTCCTCTAGGAATGGGCAGGCCATGGTTGTAGTTGCACTAAAGGTGTAGGATACTGCTTATATACAGACATGCAAACTCCTCACCTTTCGGCGAAATTCGCCGTTTTGAATAGGAAATGGGTGACTTACGTGATTCGTGCAGATCCGCACAGAAAATATTTGGGGGGGGGGGGGGGGGGGAGTCCACTATCAACCCCACTCACTGTCACACGCAGACGAGTGCATCTTGACTCAACATGAACATGAACACATACGTGAATATTACGTGATTGGAAGCCAACGCATCTCTGATTCTAGAATACTCGCGGTAATAGACTACTGCTACATCGCGTGGCGCCAATAAATGAGCTGACCAGCAGCGAGCGAGAAACGCTGTAGAAGCGCCACATAGCTGTTCTGCCTTGGATAGAAGAGAACTTCAAGAGCGAGAATCAACGTGGGAAAGCAAATTTGAGGTAAGATATAAAAAACGAACGACCTTGCTTGCTGACTTGTATCAAACAGGAAAGCACATTCTTGAAGAAAAGTGAACCAGCCATAGCACTACTTTACTATGTATGCCAGTGTCTAAGTTAGATAGGTTCTACTGAATGCTAGCGGCTAGGGCACCTTGCATATAAGATGGAAGAATGGACATTTGTAGATGAAATAGCTTTTAAATTTCATGATTAAAATTGATACAAAATAAACAAATAATGTCATGTTCAAATCTTCACTCCTATGGCTACTAAAAAAATGTAAGGTTTATTTAGCAAATGTTATTTTGAAGTATTAAAAAACATAATTGTTTTAAGAATTTTCGAACGAAATGGTTGGTAATTAGCACGTTTACGATATGACATTATGTGACCCTCCAAGGCGAAACCAGTCGTTTAGCGCACGGTGCTAGTTTGAGAAAATCCACGGTATACAGTGTCGACGGTATACATTCTACTCTACACTTTCATATTGTGAACAAATTTCACGGATAAACATACGTTTTCACTGTTAAACCTTACTTTATTTAGGTGAAGATTCAACACATTAGCAGTCATTCCCTTTGTCCACGCCGCTGTAAGGTTTTATGGTAGAGCTACAATTTACTCATTAGCCTACTCATTACTAATTACTCAATGTGTCAGCTCTTTATCATTCTTGGCAGATGATGTAACTGAATATGAATGTGAAAGACTTGCCCTTCAGGGCACGAACGGTCAAAAGCACGAACTTTTAGAAATATCCTGGCGTCATTTTAGGGACTAGAAGAAGTTTTCCATTGACGTAGGCTATTGCATTTTAAAAGTATACACAATCTGTGTACACAGAACTTCCTTTCCCCTTACTTCCCCCGAAATACATTAAGTATATTCTATAGTGACACCTTATGACCGTTCCAGGTATTAACTAGGGGGCAGAAAAAGACACTCACTGCACGGTTGAAACTGCACTCAGTCATCCGCTTCAAAGTCACGCTACATTTCGTTGGAACACTTAGTTTATGGCCGTTCATGTGAGCACAATAACTTAATTTTGTAAATGTTACCAAAGCGACTGGTTTTGCCTTGTAGGGTCACATATGTTCGCTCGCTTAGTGCCTAACAACACCCCTCAGCTGTGCTATATTCACGATATAGAATGGCCTCTCGGGGTTTATTGCTTAAATAATATTAGACCAGCCTTTAAATTACACTTTTGCTTGAACCTAAACTATGTTCTTATAGCTTTGTTCCAGAATGAGGGATCTCACTGTAGAAGATGTAGAAGAAAGGAGCACACTGGAAATGTTTTACATTTATTTTTATACCATAAGGGACTTTTCTACATTTTCTTTAATACCTAAAAGGACTTTTCTTATTATTTGAACAATTATACAGTATTGCCTTGCAAGCACTACATCCATACACAACATTTATAACATTTTACTATTTTACTAACTTTACTAACTGATTCAATGCCACTATTCTCCTTCAGTGTGAATTCCCATTTTTATTGAGATATGTTGTTGAGGTATGCCACATGGTGCCCCCCCCCTCACCACCTTTCTTATGCAGCCCTTGCCACTTAATCTACTAAACCAGGGGTTCTCAAACTTTTTCAAGCTGGGCCCCCCCTAAGTGGGTCAGCTGAACTTGGAGCCCCCCCCCACCCCCCCATAGGTTTACATTTATTCATTTGGCAGACACGTTTATCCAAAGTGACTTACAGCAATAGATAGATAGATAGATTGATAGATTATAGACCTATATTAATATGGCATAGCTACTAGGCTAGGCTGTTATTATTATTAGGCCATATAAGTTACTATTACTATTATTATATTGTTATTATTATTGATTATAGTTATAATATTAGTAGGCTATAGTATGCTATTAGCTAATTTTATATTATTATTGTTGTCGTTATAGGCTCCATAGGTTATTATCATCATTATAATAATTATTATTACTATTACCATCATTATTTTCTGGTTGGCGGTAATTATATTATTAGTAATGGTAGTGGGCCTAGCTAGGATATTATTATTAGGCCTATTATCATTATATCATTATTGTTATTATCATTATCATAATTATTATTTATATTATTACTATTATTATTATTACTATTATTATTATTATTACTACTATTATTATTATCATTATTATCATTGTTATTATTAGCCTGTGTTATACGCTTTGTCAAAACGTTGTATGTTGTCAATGTGAGATGTGGGCCTGCTTTTCTTTGCAGAGATCTTTAATTCGTGGCTCAATTTTAGATAAACATAGCCTCAGGTCATCCTCGATCTGTGCGCGGTTGCGATATTTAGTTTTGAGCGCAGTCAGTTTTGAAAAACCTGCCTCACACAGGTATGTCGATGCAAAAGGAAGGAGAATTTTTAAGGCTACATCGGAGAGTTGGGGGTATTCCTGCATCACTGCTACCCAGAAGGATGCAAGAGGACAGGTGGTGAAGAGGTGCTTTAACCTACTGTCACTCTTCAGCTCAATAAGCTGTTCCTGCATTTGCAGCGACAGCTCATTTGCTGTGCAGATAAATGGATCCCGAACCCACAAAAATGAGCGGTAGTCCTCCTTGAAATAGGATGCAAACTGGTTCTTCAGCGCAGACAGGTGATCTGCAGCTGATTGGAGGAGAGAGGAGAAATCAGTGCCACGTGCATCACTGATAAACTCAGCAATGCTCGGGAACATTTCACAGTTACCGTTATTGATGCGGTCATGCCAGAGGGCAAGTTTTTGAACGAACGCATCCACTCTGTCTGCAAGGAGCAAGACATTCGAATCTCGGCCTTGCAAGGACAGGTTCAAGCTATTCAGTCGCTCAAATATATCGACCAAATACGACAGAGAAGCTAACCACAGAGTGTCGTCAAGGTGCTTCGCCAGGTCTGATTTCCTTTCAGTTAAAAACAATTTGACCTCTTCGCGCAGCTCATACAAGCGCTGTAACACTCTCCCTCTGGAAAGCCAGTGCACCTCTGTGTGCAACAGGAGTTGGTCATGCCCCGAGCCCATCTCTTGACAGAGGACACCGAACAATCGTGAGTTCAATGGACGGGACTTAATGAAATTTATGATCTGAACTGCTTGATGGAGGACAGACTCAAAGGGCTTTGGCATTTTTTTTGCAGCAAGTGCCTCACGATGGATCATACAGTGAGTCCATCTGGCAAGCGGAGCTACCTGCTTGACACGCATCATTGATCGTGCCCCATCGGTGCAAATACCTACACACTTGTCCCAGCACAGTCCAGCATCTCTGACAAATGAGTCAAGAACATGAAAACGGGTTTGAAGAGGACGACAAAACAGAACATCCTCTTCAATCCCCTGGTCTCTCACGAACCTTACATAGGTGAGCATCTGAGCCTGCCCAGCAATATCTGTTGACTCATCTAATTGCAATGCATAATATGGACTCAGTTTAATATGGGTTATTAATTGCTCTTTGACATCGCTGGCCAGATCGGAAATTCTCCGTGCTACTGTATCATTTGACAATGGGATGGCACTCAGTTTGGAGGCAGCGCTTTCACCCAGCGTGATTTTACACGTCTTGTGCCGCAGGCAAAATCAGTGTTTCAGCGATAGTGTGCGGCTTCCCAAGTTTTGCCATTCTTTGGGAAACCACATACGAAGCTTTGAGACACTGACTTGACACAGTGGTGTGTTGGACAATGGTGGCCTTTTGGAGGTGGAGGGCATCGCGTTTTCTTTTAAAAACATCCACTGGTTTGTCTTTTATTTCAGAGTGCTTGGTCTCCAAATGTCTTTTTAATTTGCATGGTTTCATGCTGTCATTGGCCAGCACCTCCGCACAAACAACGCACTGTGGACGTGGTTCTAATGTGCCAGTTACAGAAAAACCAAACTGCAAATAACTCTCGTCATATTTGCGGAGCTTAGCCTTTTTAGGAGCTGGTGCATCAGTTGGTTTATCTTTTTTTTGTCGAACGAGGAATTTGTCCATTCTGTTTTGATGAAGTGAATTCAAAATGAATAAAGTTCTAAATATTAAGGTGTGTGTATTGTGTAGGCTATGTTAATTTAATGAACAAATTACAGAGGCTATTCCTTGTTGTAATGCTAGCTCGAAGACGATGGAATGAATGAATGCAAGCAGACAATCCAGGGACAAGCTCCGTTGAAATGAGTGGATCGGTAAGGTATTGGATGTGTGTTGCAATACGGTGTGGTTGAATCCTAATGAAGCGTAAGAGACGAGTATTAAAGTAAGTACAGTAGGAAGGGAAAAGGTAAGGGTACAAGCAGTAAGAAGGGAAAGAAGGCAAGCCAGAAAAACAGGCTAGCTAGCCTACTGCAGTTGCAGCGGCAAGAAAGGCACGCTTAGCAGGAAGAGAAAGAGGCAAGTCTATTAAATTTTAAAGTAAAATTGAAAACAGAAATATGTCTTTACAAAGACAAAGCGATTTACTAAAATGGAACACTGAGATAGCCTTTAAAAAGGCAGTTGTGGTCAACTTGAAAACTGTCGAAATGAACGAACGTGATCAAAGTAGGCTACCAGGCTACAACTTATGTTGCACACTGGTGTGTTTCCGATGTCTGCACTTTCTTAAGTAGCTATGTGTGTGCTGTCCGCGCCTTAAGGTCATCGTTGACATTTCAAATGAATTGTAGTTTCTAATTGGTTGGCGTGAAACTGAATGTGTTCGTGATTTGTTGGTGCAGCTGTAGCCCAGCCCCTTCCGTATTTTTTTATTTTATTTTATTTTTATTTATTTTTTGTTTAGCCCCATGAGCAGCCAGTGACTGGTCCGTGTCACGCCCCCCTTGGGGTGTGTTCGCGCCCCCCAGTTTGAGAACCACTGTACTAAACCACTCTTTTACTGCACTTTTTACCCCCCCCAAAAAAAAAAATCACAAATAGGCTGACACCAGACATAATTTCACTGCATTTCTTACTTCCAGTAACTATATATGCATGTGACAATAAACTTCCTTGTATCCTTGTAAATGAGTCATTTTGTAGTTTGTTCTCTTTGTAAATGTGTGGTTTTGAGTTGAGGTTTTTTTTTACTCTTAAGTTAACTATGCACTGGTCTCAATGTCAATCGCGTTTGTTTTGTGACGTAACGGCCCATCTTGGCTTGTCCCCTGCACTCCAAAATCTGGCGCTAGTTAGCCGATGCTACCAACAGCTTTTTCAATGGTGGTGCTTCGGCATCGGGCTAGCCATGCAAATAAATCACTGTTTTACACCATTTACGAGGCTCAATGTATCTCCACACTTCATTGGTAGACTTCCGAGGGCCCTGACATTTAAAACGAGACATTGAGAACTCACAATTGGAATCTCACAATTCGGTTCAATAAAATCGAACCGAATTGCGAGGGCAGTGCCAATGCACACCCCTAAAAACCAATAGTGACTTCTCTCCAACACCAAACAGGAAGGGGCAAAGTAGGCGACAGCTGTAGCAAGGGACCTGATGAAACCCATGAATATGATCATTTGTTATTTCATTTCTAGTCGGCTCTTCCATGCGACAGAACAACTCTATATCGGTTAGAGATGTCACGCATGAAACAATGCTGCAGAAACACGAAAATATGACTTTGAATTTAGTAGGCTATCATTTCAGTTCCTGTTTATCTATTGCACGATGGGTAATAATTTAAAGGAATCTAGTTGCAGTCTTGTAAATAGTGACCCTGCAAGATCCCTAGTTATTGCAAAATCATAGTCTGTGACTTAAAACTCTATTACTTGTCTTTAGATGTGAGAGGGTCTGAGACTGTAGTCTTTCAAAAATCTTTTCCAAATCTTTCCAAAGTCTGTCAAAGACTAAAACATGTTTGATATTGTGTACCTTACACTTAAAGGAATTATCCGGAGTAAAATGCAGTTTACATCGATTTACAGATGATTGGGAGTACATACGTTGAGTTGACATCTAAATCATGTCATTCGGATGTGTTTTGAGAAAGTTAGATGTTACCATTTTTAGTCAAAGCTCGTTAGCGTGGAAGTGAGAAGGCCATATTATTTCGCCGCTACAAAACGCTATTTTTATACCTCTTCTACAGTTCCAAACAACATTGCACTTACGTGGTAGTGAGTAGAGGGTCCCTAAAGCCAAACCGAAGTATCCCGAGGTCTTTATGTGGTCTGATAGAGTCCAGAATGAATTTCATCAAGCCAGTACCTTTCCGGAAATGTTGCCATCTTTGCTGCCATCTTTAGGGGAAAGTCCGTAGGAGTCGATTGCCAAGTGTGCTCTGGAAATTCACAATTTCGTCGCCGTTTAAAAAAACAAAAACAGTGTTTTCCTTGTAGTCCCTTGACACTCCAGTAATTCATTGCCATACTATCACACAGTTGCCTCAATTCCTGTTCTCCATACAACAGTGGCACTGGAGAGGGCCAGGTGTCAGGTGACAACACATTTATTTGATTGAAAAGCTCCAGCTCATGCTCTGGGACCATCCTGGACTGCATGCCACAACTGAGTGCATGAAAAAACTTTTTGCAATTGACTTTTATTTGTCTCCCACCAGTTTTATTTGTCTCCCACCACCAAAGGAACCCCTTTAAAAACTCTAGGGGCCTGAAAAAATGCCTGGAGACACCAGGCCTAAAAAAATGAGGGCCTGGTGTCTCCATCATTGCTAAGACATCAGCCTGCCGTTTAACTTTCTTTAACCCTTCTGAGAGATGAATTTCTCTGTTTTGTAATGCCTCAGACAAGTCTTTCAGCTCCTCTAGAGCATCCAACATTAGTCCCAAATTGACAACAAAACCCTCTGAGGATAATTTAGCTGCAAAAGCCCTTCATACACCTTTCAGCCGAGGTCCTCAATGTATATTTAGCAGCACTGATAAAGTGCTGGTGCAAAGCACCATACATATTCCAGACAGCCTCAGCTGTCCTGTAGGATGAGGCAACCCATCTCACACTTAACACACAACCTATTTTTCTCAACTGTGTGCCCACTACTGATGCAGCCTCATCCAGTTCCCTCAAATTCTTTGGGGACTGATTATAAAGACAGTACAGCTTATCCAGGAAACTGGTGAAGTGGTTGGTTTCCACACAGCTCCTTACGGCATCCCCAACTGACAGCTTTAGCCTGTGACTAAGGCAGTGCCAGCCAACCACTGCTGGATACCTGGCCTTTAGCTTTGCATACACCCCTGCCTTTCTACCCAGCATCACCGATGCCCCATCTGAGCAGAAGCCAAGAAAGCTTCAGAAACTCATTGTCTAACCCATTGTCCATGAGACACTTGAGCAATGCATCAGTGATGCTATCTGCAGTAGTCTGTTCTAGCTCAATAACCTCTAAGAAAAAGGTGAGTGGGTCGATGTGCGAACATATACAACTAAACAAGATTTTTTGCTTAGTGTCGTACTCTCATATATCAGGATGGACACTTTGGGCCTTGTATTCCTGATGCTGGTCATCAGGGCATGTTTAATTTCTTCTGAGATGAAATTAACAATCTCTGTGCATGTGACATTAGTGTGCAAAACTCTCCCCATATTAAGACCATTCATGCGCTGTAGGTCGATAAGCGAAGGGTGATCTGTGTATGGGCGATTTTTTTTGCCAATGTGATATGCCGTTCTAAACACCTTCTCAGTGGTGCACAGCTGTTCTTGTTGTGCTTTTAGGAAGCTTTCTTCTTTTTTTTCACAGATAGTCTCGGCTAATTTGTGGCTATGCGATGTTACATGGTCGCATATTTTTTTTCTTTAGTATCCCCATATGGTTTAACTCTGCCATATTGCCACTCTGATGAAAAAGAGTATTTGTTTGAACCAGATCTTAGCACAACTGGTGACCCTGCATCTCTGCATATTTCACATCCCAGTGCCCTTGAGCAAGGCACCTAACCCCAACTGCTCGGGCACCGGATTAAGGGGCTGCCCACTGCTCAGGGTGTGCATGTGGCACGGTTACATTCTTTTGATATGGCAATTGCAGCATTAACTTACCCCCCAAATAAATCTTACAGGGTCAGCTTCATCAATGTTTATTCAGCGTCTGAATGAACACAATCAGCTTAATAATCTTTTTTGAAAGATTGGCCTAAACTATCAACAGAGCGAATGCTAGTAGAATGAGTTGTTTCTTTCTCTGTAAACGATGGGATTAGTGCTGCCAATAACGACTAGGCTAATTTTCTAACAACTAATTCTTTGATTAGTCGACTAATCTATACGACTAATTAAAAAAAAAAAACAAGTGTTTGTTATTTCGTTGTGTTCATTTTGTTGTGTTTTATTTGACAAGCGTCTTTGACAGGGCCATAGACTCTATTATGTCTATGGACAGGGCGGCCAGAGCCTCTTTTGCAGCTCAAATCAGCGGCGGTGTGTACGTACAGTGAGCCATTTAAGACAGGAGACCAAAAATAAATAGGCAGTAAAACGACACGTTGACTAAAAAAATGCTGTGGGCTAATTTTCATGTTGACTAATCGCGGCAGCACTAGTTGGCCTACTTAATTAGCTTAGTTGGCTTTTTTGTTTCTGACGGACTGAGTGCTAGGCTGAAAGTTTCAGCAAGCAGCAGCAGCAATGATTAGTTAAATCTGCACTAGTTCTATTGTTGACGTTAGTGTGGCATAGGGTGAATTGAGAAAACATAAAAGACTGAACCCCATTTAATTTGTTAGACTTGGAACACTACCACTGATTCTGTAGACCTCTCATTGTGATATTCATCCCTGTTAAGAGTAAACTCTCCAGCAGATGGCGCTCTCTGTAATACACATAGGCAACTACTGGTAAATAGCTGACGACAGAACAAGAGTTGTCAAGTAAGTTACGTGTGTAGAAGTGCGCTGATGAACTGTCACATCTTTTTTGTATTCCCAACAGGTAAATACACTTAAAACAGAATCTTGAAATTAGTTAACAGTAGTAGAAGTACAGATAGCGACCTGTGGTAATGTTAACTCTCTACAACAACGAGTTTTCTTGTGTGTTTTAACTAGCTTCTTCTGGTACAGTGGCGCGCGGTCAGTTAACGGTTATCGGCAAAGCCACTGAGTATGTTTGTTACATTATACGAAAGCTTGTCAGCTAGAGGAATAATACAGTTCAAAAATGAATGCTGTGTATGTAATGTATGAGGTTTACTGTTATGAAAAATAGGCTAAAAGTAAATACTGAAGGTATCATTTTGTGTATTAGCTCCCAAGTTTGTGTCAGCGTCAGTCCCAATGAGTGAATGTATGTTAGCTAACGCTAATCGCGATAGAGGTTATTGCATTACTATAGAGGTTATTGCTATGTTACACTCTCTATGTGGTTCTGAAGGAAGGCATCAAGACATGATTGTCCTCTATTGTTTAAGTGTCACATTATTTTGGGCGGTATTGATGTTAGGAATTATTATCTGTTATCTCCACACTGGGAATTTGAAGAAAGAAATCTAGCAACATGAATAGAACATAGGCTAAGGTTGTTCAGTGAGAATGTTGTACACACACGCGCGCGAGCACAGACACAATTGGCGCCATTACACACACACACGCACGCACACACACAGAGAATTATTATCTGTTATCTCCACACTGGGAATTTGAAGAAAGAAATCTAGCAACATGAATAGAACATAGGCTAAGGTTGTTCAGTGAGAATGTTGTACACACACACACGCGCGCGCGAGCACAGACACAATTGGCGCCGTTACACACACACACACACATCTTCACAAATACTTACCTGTTACATGGTTTCTGCTTATTAGAGAGATTGTCATTTGATGAATAGTTATATGATTACTGTATACACATCTGTAATACTTACCTGTTACATGTCTACTGCTTATGAGAGAGGGTATCAATGGATGAATAACTTAGATGTTAGATGATTTCTGCTACATACGCATAGTATACTTACTTGTTGGTGGTATAATTGTATAATATGTTACATTATTAGTGCTTATGCGAGACATGGAATTTAATTGCATATTCAAAATATCTGTTACAATGTTCTTCTGAAACCCAATGTGTGATTGGGTTATACATGAACTAAAGGTTGTGATGCTTAGTAATAGTAATGTGTAAATAGCTGACGACAGAACAAGAGTTGTCAAGGAAGTTACGTGTGTAGAAGTGCGCTGATGAACTGTCACATCTTTTTTGTATTCCCAACAGACTTTTAATTAAATGTGTTACACCAGACCACAGTGTCATTCTTGGACCCGTAACATTAGCTTGGCTCATTTGTTATTTCCCGTGTAATTTGCCTTCAAAAACAAACAAGCACTCACCTTGCTTCACCAGACAAGACAGCTTTAATACACCTACTGTAGGCCTACTGAATCTCAAAACAACTTTATGTAATTCAGTTATCTAAAAGTCAACTCTTCAGTTTTGATGGCTGTGGGCGGGAACGTTAAACTGCGCAGGATCAACACAACGCAGGTTACTAGACAACGATCAATGCATTATGACGCCTGATGATTCCATGTAGCCTGGGTGTCTGTGTGGTTTTGCTAATTAGTCTCATATATGCCATGTATTTGCCAGGAGATTAAATAAAAATAATTCAAGTGGAAAAGCAATATTTGGTGCTGAAGGAGACGGAGCTGAGCTCCGGCAGGGTGTGTTGTGGACCTGAGAAGGCAGAGCTGCGATCCGGCCCAATTTAACCTCTGCTAGACATAATATGATGAGGATATTATCCTCATCTTAAATATCGGCTACTGCCCAGACGGCAAGCAGATATCGGACCACCGGTAGATTCTGGTCGGCAACGGTCCGCTGTATGAATGAATAAAGAAAAGGTTGTCAAAGCTGCGGCTCGTTAGCCCTTGAGCTGCCAGCGGACCGCGGTAGAACCGATGCCCAAAACTATGCCCAAGAGCACCTGGCTGCAGACCTATGGGGAGTGGAGCTCCACTCCAGAACGGAAATACGTCACCTCCACTGTCTATGACGCACCTCCACTCCGCCCCTACAGCGGTGGCTGCCTGGCTGCGCTTTTTAAAAATGTGTGTGCACTATTGCTTGGAGGAGCTACGCAAAAGAAGATATTTCTTGAGAGACTTGTACAAGTTATACAGATTTAAGTTAGTAATGTTTTGATAATAAAGGAGTTAAAGATTTAGCCCGACATCTGTTTTTTCATGTCAGTAAGCAGGGTTGCCAACTTTGGGTGTTTGGCTGAAGTGAGATTTTGTGAAGTCATAGTGCGTGTGCGTTAAATTTTTACCTAAACCTAATTTTAAAAATGTCTGTCCCCTGACTTTTTTGCTATGTACAGTATAATCCCTGATTTATGTTTTTTTTTTTTTTAGAAAAAACTAATAGAATGGAAAAGTTTCTTCAAAATGTACAATTAAATTATTGATTGCACTTGAAAACAAGACCAGTGTTTTAACCCCGTGGCATGGAAGGATTATGAGCCACTGGGCACAGACATGAAAAGGGTCCACCTGAAAAAGGTAGTAGCTCAGTAGAAAAAATTGAAAAATAACCCCTTAAATGATGACTTCTGGCGAGTTTTGTGGAAAGAAATGGACAGATTGAGACTTATGAAATTGTGTATGATTCTACGTATGTATCAGGGATGGAAATATCCTAACATATTTTTTTCCACCTACCATTGTGGCTGGTGGATTCCAAAGTCTACCAGCCACTAGATACAGTATGAACATTTGATGAAAAATCATGACCAAAATGATCACGGTTATTGGTATTATTGCAATATGATTCAAATGTGCTGACTTTTTTTCTAAACCTACCATCAATGTTGGACAGAACTCATAATTGGCCTGCCCTTCATGCCCAGTAGCAACAAATCTAAAGGTCAACAGAACAGCTATAGTGTCATAAAAGTGATGTGGCTCCTTTAAGACCCAATCCACTGGTGTGAGTTCTGAAGCCATCCAACTTTATCTAACTCTATACTATCCTACATCATCTGATTTTAATATTATGTCTAGGCTATATTTAACATTTATTTTCTATTTGGCCTGTTATGAAATTATGCATTGACCAATATAAGCACATTTTTTTAAGACACTTAAATACATGCATTCCTAGCATTTTGTGAAAACAAATCATTATGGCTACATCGACAAACTCTTAGCCATGAGCTGTAGCCTATATCCTCTGATTTTAATATTTACACATATGTAGGTAGGCTATTTAAGCACAGCTCAGTTAAGACACTTAAAGGCCAAAATTGGAGACCATATAGAAATTTGCTACCATTTCAAAACCGGATTACTCTGGAACGACTTATTGTACAGGGGATTACAATACACCTTTGTAAGGTCTGCTGTTTATTCTGGTTTACGGTTTGTCATGTGTGGAACGAAAAGTTTGTGATATATTCCACCTATATGAATTGAAATGAGCGCAGAGCTGCCTAATATGATTATTTCTTGAAACTTAATTTTCTCGCGAACCGTTTATCGCAGCAAATAGCGGCTATAGAACCTTATAAAAGATGAGAAAAAGTTATTTCATGTGATGTCTGTGAGGCTACTTCGCGAGTAGTTCCTATAGAAGAATGGGCGGCCACACTTTGTGTCGGTCTGCCTCATGTCTAAATAGCAGCGTGTTCCGTGAAGGTGTCGCGGACCGGATTAAAATAGCCTAGTCAGCGAATCAACAATCAGAGAAAACTGCGCTGAGAACGTTGTAGGCGGATATTAGACCTACCTGCTGTTGGTCTACATATGTATGCCTTAAACTCGTATCCTGTCATTTAGAAACAATGCTGTGGTCTAGTCTAGTCATCAACAAAAAATGAACGTATTGCAAAAAAAAAAAAAGAATGGATTTGGCGTGACATTTCTTGCGTGTGCGTGAGAGCGTGAGTGTCACGCCAGATGCGTGAGAGTTGGCAACCCTGCAGTAAGTCAGCAGGCTATAGCTGTAGTCTTACTTGCGAGCTTCTAATGTAGCTAGTAGCTCTAATAGGTGACTTACCAGCCAGTTTTAAGAAAACCAGTAGCCTTACTTTATGTGTTTCTTTTCTTCCTAACTTATGTTGTAAAGTAGTAATAAGAACTGTAAGATAGTAGGTATCCAAAGTAACTGTAAGTAATCTGTAAGTAAATAGTACGCAGTACAGCAGTAACGTTTCATTCATTCTCCATGTATTCTTCTTCTCTCATATCATGTCAGAACATGAATAACGCATAATGCGTTCTCGCCACCTACTGGCGAATGTACAGTCTAGAACACAACATTCCCCTTTACATAAGGATGATACCACAGATATAAATGTTGTGAACAGGCATTTTGCTAGAACAGAAGTAATTATAAATGTCTTACTATAGCAATTAAAATATAAGTAGAAATCCGTACTGTACCGTTTTGGAAATATCAAGAGCTTTGTGTAGGCTACTATAACAGTTAGCCAGAATCTAATTTGTAATAGAAATATTGCATCATGTTTAACACTGATGTTTCATAAGTAGAAATGAGAATAGTAATAAACAAAGCAAAAACTCAACAATCGTAAGTATCAGTAGAAATATGTAAAACGATTAATATTCAATAGCCAAGCAATAATAAACATTTTAACCGGCTACATTAACTCAGTTTTTTATGGTAGAATTAAGTTTCAGCGTGTGTGAGTAATGTGAGTGTAACTAAATGTGATTAAGTCACATATTCCTGAAGCCAGCTTGGAGGCCGTCTGACACGAGCAGGGTCAACAGAAGAAAGAGATTCACTGTGTACATTTCTCCGGAACCGAGGATGTCCAGAGGAGAATATAGTGAAAATGCAAGTGGATCATGTAAGCCAGTGTATTACATTTATTCAGTCATACAGTTACTGTCAAACCTTAGGTACACTTGTGGTTAATCTTGTTACTTGACAATCTATTTATGAAATATTGTGTGATTTCATTACATCAACTTTTGCTGTTTTGTTGTCTTTACAGATCGACAGCTCATTGATGGCAGATTTAGATGATACCACTTTGGCTAAGTACATTCCAGCGTATGGAGACAGGATTGCCGCAAGCCGTTTTTGTGTGCAGAATAGAGGTGGAGGTGGAGAAAAAAGGCTCTCCTTATTTGAAAAACTCAAAAGAAAGATGGGCAATTCTGACACGCCAAGCATAGATTCCGAGGAGGAGAGTCCTGGTCTGCATCATCTAAAGAAAAACAAAAGGGCATGCAAGGAAACAAGGAAAATAGAGCTTGGCTGGATCCATGACAACCGGCAGGTGAGAAAGCGACGTGGTGGAGGCACCAGACATCTGAGCATTTCAAAGGCAGCTACAAAAAAAGACATCATGAAGAGTGTCAAGGATTTGTTTTTCCCCAATAGCATGTCGTCAATGGGGAAGTGGGATGACTTCAGCCATGACATTGTGGATTTCCAAGAGGCTTGCCTTGAGGAGAGTATCAGTGTTGGAGAAATGTATGAGGCGCACAAATTAGGAGTGTTACGTTTTTATCTCTGCACAAAGACTCTGGAAGTGGAGCAACACATAGAAGCTGAGCAGCAGGAAGCACAAGAAGACATTGTCCATGTTGACCTCTCTGCTTTGTATGATTCAGAGGTCATGATCGGACCTTTTCAATGCGGGTCGTTTTTAGGTTCTCTAGACGACACCCTCTTACACGAGCCTCCTTTCCCACTACATCATCTAATGAACACCTCAACTTTAACAACTCACTCTGCTGCACTCACTGTGCCACCAAGCCCTGCCGCCTCACCCGCTGTGCCACCAAGCCCTGCCGCCTCACTCACTGGGTGTGTTCGAAACGGGTAAAGTTGCTGCCTTTTAAGATATCTAACTGGGGAGCAAGGCAGCAAGTGCGGTTCGAAACCGAAAAAACAAATTCTGCTGCCTTTTAAGATATCTTAGAATTCCCAAATAACGGTCATTTTTGAAGGCAGCATCGATGCACACTTCATGCTGCCTCCTACCCATAATCCCTTGCGGCAATGTCTGAAACAGCTTTGAAAGGTAAACAAACATGGCGGATGACATCGGTAATGGCTGCTGAATCTGTTTAAAATGTCATTTGTGTGATCTTATTTTGCTTAGATTTGCAGATTACAGATTAGAAATAAACAATTTACTATCTGATTATGCCATTGTTGTAACCATTAATAGCGTCTGGTCTGATATATCTGCCGGCCGTAAAACTAATTTATACCGTTAGCCTGCTAGCTTACGTAAGCTAATTTAGTTTAACGTCAGGCCTTTGCTAACGTCATACCGTAGTGTTAACCAAAGATTCTAGAGTGCTACGCTCATTTTTAAAAGATGCATTTAATCCAAAGTCATGTCTAGTGAGACAGCTCTCTATGTAGGGAGGGAGGCAGTAGGCAGCTTTCTCCCGTTTGGAACACACCCACTGTGCCACCAAGCCCTGCCGCCTCACCCGCTGTGCCACCAAGCCCTGCCGCCTCACCCGCTGTGCCACCAAGCCCTGCCGCCTCAGTTGAAATGCCACTAAGCCCTGCCGCCTCAGTTGATATGCCATCAAGCCCTGCTGCCTCACTTGATATGGAACCAAGCCCAGGTAGCCCAACTACTGGCTTTGAAATTTTCAATGCCACAATCAAACTGCACAGAGTCAATATCCTGGATGAGCTAATCACACAATTCAAAGATGAAGTGATTATGAACTACCCTCTGAAATACAGCTTCATAGATGAGATGGGCGCAGATGCTGATGGTGTGTTCAGGGATGCATATGCTGCATTCTGGATAGAGTTCTTGGACTGTGCCGCAGAAGGAGCTGATGTGAGGGTGCCAGCACTAATGCCTAAGTGGCAAGAAATGGAATGGCAAGCTATTGGGAGAATTTTGGCCAAGGGCTTGAAGGATCATGGGTATTTCCCTTCTCGCCTAGCCCAAGCCTTCACAGCGGCTGTTACATTTGGTGTACACTCAGTCTCACCTGAGTTGCTCTTTGACTCTCTAATGCTATACCTGAGTCAGTGTGAGCGTGACCTGATAAGCAAGGCTTTAAAAGAGCCTCTTGTGGATGATGACATGGATGAGCTCCTGGATCTCATGGACCGTATGGGTGTGAGGACAGTGCCCACACAAGATGGCTTGAAAGCAGTACTCCTTCAGGTGGCCCACAAACAGCTAATTCAACAGCCAAAGTATGCACTAGATGCCATCGCAGCAGTTGCTGCACCAACACTCCAGGAATTTTTTCCATGTATAGAGGCAATGCAGCGATTGTATGACAATCTTAAACTGACTGAGTAAGCTGTTAAAACTTTTTTCAGCATTTCCAACCTCTACAGGAGAAAGACAAAGTCTGCAGTTTTTCAACCAATATGTAAGGGGGATGGATGATATTGGACTCAGGAAGCTTCTAAGGTTCTTGTCAGGGTCGGATGTTATCTGCATCAAGGAGATCCAGGTGGTGTTCACAACACTGGATGGCCTTGCCCGGAGGCCCATTGCCCATACCTGTGGCCCCTGTCTAGAGCTGCCATCAACCTACACCAGCTATCCAGAGCTGAGGTCAGAGATGGAAGCCATTCTCACTGCTAATGCTTATTCAATGGACATTGCATAGGACGTCAGATAGGCATAGGTGTGTAAGTTCATGTTCAGACAGGTTAAAACCGCCAAAGGCATAGCACCAACAATTGATGTTCAAAAAAAAAATTAACATGTTAAAACTAAAATGTAAAACTTTGCAAGCAAAAAATATGTACCTGAATATGTAAATGTTGTGAAAATATGAACTTAATGAAATTAAATGAAATGTTGTTGTTTTTTTTAAAAAATGAAAGAAAATGTTAAAATGTTGAAAAAGTGTTGTTTTCCCCACCAGGAGAGAGAACAGAAAACTTGATTTCTGTAGCATTGTTGCCTTAAGGCAACAAACCAATATCTGGTTTTGGGGGGGTTTGTATTAAAAAATAAATAAATAATTTACCTTTTCTGTGTCTTTGGTATGGCCTTTATGTTCACCAACTTTTTTTTAACTCATCCCTTGTAAAGTCCCTACCCGGTGGCAAACATCTACAACCTGGTCCAAAACTGCCAAGACCCATAGAGTCCAATGACTTCCAGGTTCCCCAGTTCCTTTGGTGCAATAAGTATTAATTTTAAATACCAATACTAAATAAATGTGCATTAGAAAGTCAACAATCCACCAACACCATTATCAAATAGAGAGACTATTCAGGCTGTCACAAACTACAAATACCTTGTCCACTCTCTCTCTTGAGGCCCCGCCTGTTTTTACTGCATGCCTGTTCTGTAACCGCTCTTTCTTGTGTGCAGGTCTCAGGTGTGCGCAATGACCCTGGCTGATTGGCGATGGTAGAAAAGGCCTGCCGTGCCAACTCTCGGGGCTGCTCCTCTCCTCCGCTGGCTTTAGGCTTTTGTTTGGTTATTCCCATGACTGATCTCACACCACACTTTTGGTTACATCGCATATCACTGACATAGGCTACACCACATCCTTTTACCTTTACCTTAGTTTCTGTTAAATCTTATCTAATAAATATTGTTATTCCTTTTACCTCGCGTGTGGCCTCCCCGGTTGATTCATGCCAGAGCCAAGCATGTTACACTTGGCATATGTTAAACAATAATCTCAAATGGGACTCATGGAATGAACGTTTGCACACGAAGACACATCAAAGAATGTATTTTTTGTATTTTTTAAATAAATTGTTTTTGTTAATGTTAACAAAATTTAAGGGAAAATAACATAAGGGATCATTGGATGCAAAATCAAACGTTTATTATCATTGTAATCAAACATTAAATCCGAGTTTGAATATAAGCCCTTAAAAAAAGATAGAGCTCAATAGCTTCCCTTGCCATAGAGGGTGGATGCAGATGATTTTCTGACATTGCTAAGCAGCAAATGTCAAAAACAGTTTTGTCGCAGGGCAATGGGCCTCTTGGTAGACATTCCTCTCTACAGACTTGTATTTGCTGAGGAGCAATTGGTTTTAGGTAATCTGTTGTTCCAAACAGATGGGGAACGCTGTACATCAATACAGGCCGTCCACTCGGAGAAACAGAATTCCTGCAGGGCCAAATTCTGTGGCAGTTCCAAAGCCGAGCAACTTGCTGGAGCTCCCTCTATAAATAAACATTACCTATTAAACTTTTACTCTTTTCTTTCATGACAATGTGAACATTGAAACAATTAAGATGACAAGGCTGTACAGATAGGCTACATTTAAAATAGGACTGTGGTTTAAGAAAACGTGAAAAAAACGCATCTGCATTCATATCAACGTGGGCATAGCCGTTTTTGGTGTCTGGTCGACAAATGTACAATGGAATGATGGGTCTTTTATAGGCTACACATCCTAATGTCCATGATCGGATAAAAGAAAGATGTGTCCAAATAGGCCTTTATCGTCATTAAACCATAGGCTCTATGATCAATTGAAATATTATTTTTTGTTTTGTTTTTAATAGCTTATAGCCAGCAAAAGACATGAAATTTGATGTGTAGGCCTATGCTTAAGAACTGTAAAGCCTATCAACTGCAATTTTTGAGTCGCTCCACCCAAGGTGGAACTTGCCCAAAGGCGCGTAAGGGTAGGCTATAATGCGAAGTTTGCCCACGGCAGCCGTGCGACCAAATCGTGAGGTGTCACAATGCAACAAATGTTAAACAAATGTGAATTAGGCTATAGCCTATACGTTTTTTGTGCGCGCAATCACGTGTTTCAAAACGGGATTTCTTATTCGAATAGGCTAAGTAAATGCGATAGACTTAAAGGTTAATAAAGGTTATTATGCAAAGGTTTTGTCTATACCTACCTCAATTACTTCCATGCAAGTGAACTGGATGAGATTTTTGTCCAGGAAGTCTCCAGAAAAATGGTCCAGGCCCTTAAGATCCTGAAATTCATTGATCCAATATTGCGCATGATGTGTTCTTAGTAATCCCCACCATTGCTCAATCCTTTGGTTGTGATTACTTGAACCGGTGATGTAGGATCTTTTGGAAAACTCATCATCATGGGTGTCTCTTAAAAACACCTGAATTTGCCCCATTACGCAATTCTCGGTGCCCAGATCTGTCCTGATGCGTGATGGTGTTCCGCCTCTTTTTTCTACCTCATCAATGAAATAGCCAGCGATGACCTTTGGGTTGCTGTTTGTGGAGTACGCGTGAAGCCATATCCATCCACTGCGCCATTGATGCAAATGCCATACGGTTTCAGTTTATCATATCCGTCGACATGCCACAAGAAGTTTGGACCAGGATTCCGGTATACCCGTCGCCTTAAACGCTTCCGTAGCCTCAGCTGCACTCCTTGAGGGTCTAATATTTGTAGCAGGTATCGAACAGTTACATGTGTGACAACCAGGCCAGCTTGGATGCATTTCAGATGCATGAATCTGTAGCCATGCAACATCCCGTATTCCTCTAGTTGTTCCACTAGGAATAGCGCGACATCGAGCAAGTTAGACTTATTTTTCCGCCTGAACAACCCCATCATCTTCAATCGCCGTCGTAGTCTAGACATACTAATTTGAATGCCATCTTTATGGAGACATGTCAACATCTCCCAGTGCCTCATTCCAAGTAGGAAATAAAAACAAATGAACTGGGAAGCATCCATCATTACCAGTACGCACTATCGTATGTTGCTGTTTGCTTGGCCTATCTTTTCTGTTTTTCTGAATTAATGAGATCATTTTATCGTTAATTCAGAAAATCAGAATAACTCGTTAATTCAGAGAAACAGGGCTGTTTTTCTGTATTGATGAGATAGTTAACTGGTTATTTCAGAAAAACAGGATGTGCTAAGTCATTAATTCAGACAAACAGGGTGCATTTTTTTTTATTGGTCATGAATGCAATACGCTTCCGTAGAGTCGTACCTCTCCCGTGTCGGTACGTGCACTCAAACGCTCTGGTGCGCGGCGCGAATGTGTTAGCATGTTGCTATGCTAGCGGGCTCAGACGTAGCCATAGATAGAAGTAATCAAAAACATCCACGTTTCTGTCGTGGAAAAAATCACTAACTTTTAACTCTAACTTAGCACTCTGAACAAAAACCAGCGGAGAACGGTCTGAGATGAGAAGTGGCCGCTTGTGGCCTTTTATTCACAAGTCCTGCTGGGTACAGCTCTGAAAAAAATGCACAGAGACTAAGTGTCGCCAGGCAGGAGTTGGGAATGATGGATGTCCTCTGCAGCGGAGACTCCATGACCCAGGCCTTGGGGAGAAGGTGCGCACGTTCTGAGGATTTTCCTCTTGGGGAAAGTTTTTGTATGTTATCAAAACACCTCCTTTTTTCATATGGCCAACCCTGGCCGGGTGTCTGCCCCCTATGTAAATGGCAGACCCCCTTGTAGCCAATCAGTATACACTCAATAAATTATATTGGTGGATGAGCTCACCAAGCTGCCACAAAAATTATTAAATAATCCCCAGTAGCCCTGTGTCACGTTCGCGCACATGCATGACATCCTCCCCCAGCTTCTGCCTGGCCACCTGGCTGCACATGAACTCTTCATGAACTTTACTACATATATCTCTCGGCTGCTGCCTGGCAACACATGACATCTTCAAAAAAAATCTGCCACATAATCCCCCCTTCGAGGCTTGCAAAAGTCTCGCTGAAGGGAATCACATTTTCAACACATAAAGTATAATAAGAACATAAGGATTGCATAAAGAATATAAGTCATTGCATATAGCCTAGTATACGTCATTAGGCAGTGTTTCCTAGCTTGCTGATTGCTAAGGCAAATGTGGAAATAAATGATGCTATAACTTGACATAAGTTGCATAAGGCACACAAGACAAACAACACAATTAAAATACATACTGGTGACACTAGTGTAGAAGCAATTGATAAATGATACCATTTACCAAAATATTTAAGACAAATGGCTGGGCTCCGAGTCGGTTCCTGCCCTAAAGTGGTGTTTAAAAATGTACCTCCACTTGCCCTACCGGAAGACTATCACTATTGACAGGTGAACTAAAATCTACATCTCCATGATAGGAGGAGCCCATACCAGCCAATCATGACAGTCTTTGGTTGATTCACGACACTTACAATTACAGCTAATGCTACTAATCCTACTAAAATAGTTGTTCTCGTTTATCATAAGTAATGTTGTTTCCTTATGTGTAATGGTTATAGTCCTTAGTTTTACAGAGGACATACTAAAAATGATTAGATATGGTTAAATATGCCTTCCATGCTCTGCCTTCCTAGGCATTACTATCCAAAGTAAGACTATTTCAAATTTTAGTGCTGCGAGTGCAGCTTTGCATCCTCTGGTTCCCATTGTCATAATCATGTAGACCCACATGATACTGTTGTGGTATGTGAACAACACATAGACTCTGAGATCAGTACTCAGATAGGAAGAGGTTTCAGGCCGCTTTGAAACCAAACTTCCCTGGCTAGCAGCCATCCAGAACCTGTGGCGGCAACCCCCCTGCCTTAGGTCGTCCCAATGCAGGCCAAAAACAAGGATCTTACCCGTTATAGGGCCGAGTAGCCTTAATCAACACAGTGTCCTGTTCTGATGAGGAACACACGAGAGGTGCAGAATATCTTCAAATTTAGACTTGGGAAACAGAGCATGTGGTCAAAATGATACAGTATATTGCTAAATTTTGCAAGCAAGTCTATCCAACAATTGTGGATGGTTGTGCCTGTGAGGGCTAGTCCTCCAAAAAACTAAGTTTCTACTATGACTATATGATTAAATGAAAAAACATGCATGTGATTACATGGTTAAAGGAATTATGTGTGTAATTATATATGATTAATATGAAAAACATACATGTAAGTATAACCTTCCACATCCCTACACATTTCTAGGCTTCTTGCAGAATTGTGTCGTCCATACTGCCTATAGCGTATCAATAATAGATCATTATTAATAATATGAATTAATATACAGTAGTTATCACATCATATCCTCATCAACGTGCTATGTGGGTCACACAGCTTCATCATGTACACTAACAGCTACTAGTTACTTGAATTTGTTAGACCTTTCATATTGGTGGTGGTGGAAACTCATTGCACACATATTTTATGTCTTGTGTGAGGAAGTCCATTTTGTTTGCAAAACCCTCCTGCATTTCCATATACTTACTTAGGTCAACCTTCCCTTCAACTAAATGAGTGTTTTCTTCTACTTCATTTAACACATTAAGTTGTTTAGAAACAGTGTCTGAGCAATACCGTCCCATACATGGCAATAAACAACAATCACACATTTCATATGGCTTATTCACTGTCATCGTCATCGGAGGTCCAGTATTGGACCATCTCCTCCAGCTCCTTCCAATCCAGTCCAGTATAGCTGTACCTGGCCAGGTCTCTTGGACTCTTGCTATGTGGGCTGCGGCTAGGCTGCCGCCGTGTGCTGGTCTGTTGAAACAATGTCAGGGAAAAAGTTCTGGTTGCTGTCCTCCCCAAAGAATGTAGCTGAGGATGACAGGGCCGATGGTGGTGTACTGTTCCGGTGAGTGAGGCCCCTCTGGCTCTGCATGCTGTTCGTCAGGTAGGCAAAGGCTGTGCTTGATTCTGGTTCTGGCTCCGATTCCTGGGATTGGTGGGGCTGCTGTTCCTGCTGGCGTTGCTCGTTGATGTGTTGTTCTTCCCTTGGATGTTCTGCTGCCTCCTGGAACCCTGAGTCCTCCCACTAAACAGGAGTGGTGGTTGTGGGAGCTGGTGTGACTGCCATGGCTTCAGGCGGTTGGAGCTCCTTGCTGAGAAGACTGCAGTGATGTCTGAGTGACCAGCGGGCTCACCCCCAGTGTGAGCATCCTGGCTGAGGTTGTTGGTCGAGTGTGGTTTCCCCTCAGACCTCTGGTTCTTCTGCATCAGCACAGCTGTTGGGATGGCCTGGATCACCATGAATGGTCCGGTTGCCCTAGGGTCAAGGCATAACCTTTAAACATTCGCAGGTACACCAAATCTCCATGCTAAATTGGTCCGTCTGTGGTCATCCTGTCCAACCACTCTTCATTGTTTTTCTTTTCACTAAAGAATTCTTGGTGAATATGAGACAGTTGTTTAACATAATATCTGATTTCCTGTATTTTGCTGCTTTATCTTCCCCCCTTGCGCAATGATCAGATGATCATGCGCAACTTACAGTCCATGAGGAGGGTAAGCAATTACCGATCTGGGGCTATCGCGAGACCATTATGCTTTCTCTAGATCCCATCGGGTCCTTGTTTAGCACCTTCATCATGCCATTTTTTTTTTTTTCACCTTTTCCCATTCAGTAGCGTGTTCCTGCATTATTTAAATCTTTGTCAGTAGTGAGACGGGGTTGCATTATGGTAACATTAACATTCCATCATCCAGGTGACCCTACTGGTGCTTATATAGCTCCGGTGCCTGTGGGGTCATCTACTAATTGAAACAGTAAGTCTTAGGGATAATGGGGTTCACAATGGAGTTTTCCGCATATGATACACTCCCCCCTTTGACACATGGCACCACACAGAGGGTCATTATGATGCATGTGATTCTCATCAATCCACTAGGAACACCATTTGCACCCCCCAGATGAGAAGAAAGGGCACTGAGTGGATCCACCCAGTAATATGACATGTTGCCCGCCTTCACGAGGGGCTGTATTCATCTCTCTTGCCTTGGGAATGGCCTCTATGTCGTCCACTGTCCATGTGAGTGGGTTTCTCAAATTGTCAGATCCGGTCTTGAAATCATAGCATGCAGGGGAGCAATTATTTGCTTGTATCACTCCACTCAGTCACTCCTGTATCCAATTAATCCCCAAAAAATTACATCATTAGTTTTAGTAGCAGGTTGTGGAACTCTGGGAATAGACTCTGTATGTTCTGGTGCTATGCCCTTCTTCCCTTGCTATATATAAGTCTTTGTCTGCTAAAAGTTTTAGTATCTTGTTGCCTCCTGTATTTGAACATCTACGAGCTTTCGCTGAGCATACTGATCTTGTTGATTTTTCTTCTCTTCTGATTGTCTATACTGATTCACAAAGTGGGCCACTGCTTGTCTAAACTCGTCCTTGGTCATCACTGCAAGCCGTCAGTCATTCTCCAATTGTAGTTTTACAGGTCGAGGTAGCGCATCAAGGATTGCTCGTCTGAATTGTGATCGGCCGGCATGGGACACTTCAGGGTCTTGCTCCATTTTACATCGCCATTTCTGTGCTGCTTTTTCCACAAAGGCAGCTGGGTTCTCACTCTCTTGTAAATTGTCAATCCATACTGCTGTGGGGCTGCACTGATTAGGATAAGCAGCTCTCAGAGCTCTCCATATCCGTGTCCGGTATCCATCAAATGGTACTCCATCCATAGCATTATCATCCATAATGTATCCAAGGTGCTCCCTTTCTAGCACAGTTGTGGTTTCGTGTTTTCCCAAGGACATGCTCAAAATGTATTTGATGTCTCCTAAGGCTAGAGTTTTTCCGGTCATTTCTGTTTCGAGCTCACCTATATACAGGCCTGCGCCATCATGAAGCACAGGTAATCTTGCCATTAATCCACTGACATCTGAGTGAGACCATGGTTGGTAGTGGGCCTGTTGATTTTTTTTATTATCAGGGGAGCCATGATCCTGCTCTGTTCTTCTGTGTCTGAATGATCTTCTTCGTCCTTCTTCTTCTGTGCCTTAATCTTTTGTCGTTCTTTTTCTGCCTTTTCCACCTTCTTTAATTCTTTTTTTGTTTCATCCAGGCTCTTTCTTACTACCCCTTCTATTTCACTTAATCCCCTTCGCACTCCTCTTTGGAATTCGCTGAATCCCTTTTCTACTCCTCTCTTTACTCGATGAATTCCCCATAGGCCTGCTTTCACCATGCCGGGTGGGATTATAAGTGGGCATTCCAGTGTGGCACCTGCCAGTAGTCGTCCTTTGCATGTCCTTTGGTGAACTCGTAGTCCGGTTTCGCCTTTGAACCATCCTTCGCAGTCAGGACACTTGATTTTAGTGGGTTGTCTGAGTATGGGCTTCAGTGGCTTGTTGGCAGTAAGTCCTTGTTGATCCATGTGGTTTTCTTCCAGTTCCTCATCTTCTCCAGCCTCAATTTCATATTCTTCCTCTGCCTTGAATTCATGTTCATGTACTCTGTTCGGGTCAGCTTGAAATGCTGGTTCTCCCTCTATTTTCAGACAGACTTCTCCTAGTTCATCCACTCCTGTCAATGTGCCCTCCACTATTCTCACTGTGCGCTGTGGGCGGCTGTCGTTTTCTTCCATCAGTTCCAGTATATAATTCCGATAATTCATTAGGATGGGGTTGTATGCTGCTCTGCGGCAATAAACTCTTCAGATATGTGTTCACCCACCTCCTGCCAGGTGAGTGCCAATTCGGTGTTTATCCAGTTCAGCAGCAGTTCCGCCAAAGCCTTCCGGTCAGTGGTTTCCTCTGTTTCTCTTAGTGTGTGTATTCTCTTTATAATTCTAGATTCTTCTTCTCGTCTTTCTCTCCAGAATTCTTGTTCACCCAATTCAGTGGGAGTTCTACGGACTTTGGGGGATAAAGAGGCTTCCTTCCTAGGTGCAACAGGGCCTTGGGTGTCATCCGCATATCTCCCTGTTCCCTGCAGGGTGAGAGAACTTCTCCTTGAAACTGGTTGGTGTGCAGCGTGCAACAGGTGCTTCTCTAGATATGCCTGTGAGTTGGATCGTGGACAGGTGGTGGTTGCCCAGCTGAAAGCAGTCCTTGTATGTCCTTGGTCAGACTGTTCACATAGCTGCTGTGTTTTAGGCCTGGCTCCCCCCTTTGTCTTCTGAGGTGTTGGTGGTGGGGGCATTGGTGGAAAGAGTGTTGGCTCAGAGTGAGACCTGGCTACTGTTGGTTTTCAGTTGTGTCTTGGAACTCTTTTGTGTCGGAGGCCCCCTTCATTTCGATATGTGCTGCAGCGTTAGTCTCAGCTCCTCTCATGGCTTTCCTGAAGTTTTCCATGTATCTTATCTTAAATCTTATCTCTTTCCACTTCATCCATGTCAGATACTCTTCTTGTTTGTGGTTCGGAGGCCCCTTTTATTGCAATGTGTTCTGCGGCATTAGCTTCTGCTGCTCTCATGGCTTTTCTGAAATTTTCCATGCATCTTATGCGGTCTCTTTCCACTCCATCCATGTCAGATGCTCTTCTTGTTTGTCGTGTTCTGGTGCGGGAAACATTACGGGGCGGTGAAGTTGATGATGAAGATGATAGTGGGGGTGAGAACGCACGGCGCCGGGGTGGCCGTCGGTGAGTCACTCGGGCTTCTTCCCGTCCTCTTCTCCTAATTCTGACTATTTCCTCTGCCAACTCTGTCTCTGTTCCATCTAGAATAATTCCTGCAAGACTTAGAAATTGTCCATCTGTTTGTTCATTGTGTTCAGAAGTGTGTGCTGCCTCAGGGAGACTGGGATACAAATTCTTAACTTCCGCGTACGGAGGGGGTCTCATCTCCTCCACTCTGGGGGCTCTGGGTGTTTTTTCCTTTGTCAGATGTTGTGCTTCCGATTCCAATTCCTGTGCCTTGTCCTTTCTTATGTCCTTATCCTTGCAGTTGGCATTGGTTGTTGCAGCGAATAGCCTTAGTGTATCCAGCTCAAGCCTCCTTTTCCGTTGTCTATCCATTCCTCGCTCATTTTTTTTTGTAATTCTTGAGTTTCTCTTCCATTTGAACCAGCATAAGACTATCAAAAGTTCCTTCCTTGGGCCATGGTGTAGCATCTTTTTGAGTCCGGAGAACCCATTTATGATTTATGTTTTCGATTATTGCTTGACGTTCAGGATACATTTTTATGACCCTTCCCACTGGACTGCATTGTTCTGATATAATTTTTGGTAGCTTCTGTGTGTGCTCACTTCCAAGCATACAGTATACTACTGGCGATGCACTCTTGCTGTTGTACAACAATTAGTCTTTAAATCCTAAACTCCAGTTTTGAGATGTTGTGTGGTCATATGGTCCCGTGATGTTTCCATCAGTAAGGTTTTCTTGTGTTTGCTGGCTCCTAGTAGCTCATTGATTAATGCTTGTTGTCTGGCCCCCTCCTGCTGCTGTCTTGGCGCCTTTAGCTGTGGCGACTGGCTCCCGTGGATCATCATTGAGAGTTCTGCATAGAAACTTGAAATGTGTTAGTTGTGCATACAGTATGTTCATACAAGTTCAATAAGCTATGAAAATTCATTAGCGAGCTGGAACTGGTTCCCGTCTCTAAATCTTCCATTATTAATTGATACATTCCGTTAGGTAGTTTTATGATTGTTAGGATTTTACCTGTCATCATTATTTTCATCATCATCTTTTTTTTTTTTTTTGCTGTTATTCAATAACCTGACTCAATTAATCTTTGCCTGCACTCTAAAAATGATTCATGAGGTTAGTAGATAAAACTTAAAATGAAGAACATTTTCGACATAAAAAAATTAAGTTTGCTACTTGTACATGTATAGGTGAGTTGACAACTTATTTTAAGGAGTTTGTAATACTGAAAAAGAAAGAAAGCTGTCTCAACTTATTAATATATGGATTTTCAACACACAGTCTTGCTTTCACCTAACAATAAAAAGTATTAAGTTACTGAAACTTGTAAATCTCGTGACCAAACTTATAAAGCTGATAACACGACTGAACATTCAGGACCTTCCAGACCACGCCTGAGAAGTAACAGAAATTATGGCACAGGATCCTGGAGCCTGCATCAAATATCAAAGGTACGTGCAAAGTAGTCTAGCCTATTTTGCGCTTGTTTTAAAAGCAACAGCTATCAAACACAGTGCATCAAAATCTTTGTCACGTGACACTACAAATGAAATTAACGCTACAGCTTGCCCTTTTGCTAATTTGAATATTTGAAAAGATGGATTTTACCTAGCTATCTACAGACAGTAGCTATCGTGTCTTCCAAGCTAGCTGCACGGTAATTAAACCATTTGAAAAGATGACTTTGGTAGCTGGCGTCTTCAAAGTTACCTGCAGCCTGCCCTTTGATCATTTGGAGTTAGTAAAGGTAAATTTAGCTGTCTGGTGTCTTCAAACTTCACCGTGGCAGCTGTATTCAGCACTTAACATTTTAGCATTGCTAGTTCTAACACTGCACGTGTTTGAGAATCATATTTGGTCGTCCTAGTTAAGCCTAACATTGTCACTATTTATGAAGGTTTGTGGGCCATTTGACATTCTTAGCTTAACCTGAACACAGGCCTAATAGGTAGGCCAACATTTATTTATTTTTGAAGTTTGAGAAATATTCTGTGTCAATCCCTGCAAACCACGTAGATTTTGTTCATTTTGTTGTTTGTCTTGAGGTAAATATTCTAACATTGTGCCTTTCTTTTATACAGATAAATGACGAATTCAGACGGATCTCTACATTCATTCATTGCACAACTGGACCAGTTGCCATTGCTTTAAAAATACACAATGCTTTCAGAAAATTTAAATTGCTGTGTGCTTTTATTCAGACAGAAGTGAAGTAAGTTACTATAACTTAAAAAGATCCATGCAAATTGTTACCTTAATTTTTTTATTTTCTTTCATTTCAACTCAAGTCGCTCTCCGAGCAAACACTGCGAGACCTGATTTGTCCTCTAAAATCTTAAGTTGAACCAACTCAACCACATCAATTTGATCATACAATATAATTCAGTTGTTCCAACTATATAAGTCTCACAATATTCACCCAAAAACGGCCCGAGCCGAAACCACCCAAAAAGATCCATGCAAATTGTTACCTCAATTTTTTAAGTTGAGCCAGTGTATTATTTTTAGAGTGTGTTCTTCGAGGACTAAAAATCTACAAACTCACGTGTTTTTAACTTTGTTTTTTGAAGATTTCCTACCCGTCAGGTGGCTTGTGAATTTTAAGTCTGTTCAGAGGGGTTTCTATCTGTCCGAATGTCACTGACTAATTTTGTTCTGTTCTGAGTTTTCTGTCTGTCCAGTGGCATTCGGCTCATGAATTCTGTTCTGTGGGGTTTCTATCTGTCCGAATGTCACTGACTCATTTTGTTCTGTTCTGAGGGTTTTCTGTCTGTCCAGTGGCATTCGGCTCACGAATTCTGTTCTGTGGGGTTTTCCGCCTAAGATATCTTTCTGCTGTGTTTTACTAAACATGTGATTGAGGTGTCTGTGATTCCTTCAAAACATGGCCCTGCACCCAGTGATTAATGTGTCTGAGAGCCTCCAAATGACCCGCACCACTCAGCCCTAAATTATACTGACCGTTGCATGCGTTCCCAAGGAAAAACAATCCTTATTCTCACAAAATTGCATCTCCTTGTTCTTCTATATTCTTTTTGTTCTTCAATTATCGGTCATCAGAACAGGTAAAAATGCTTAAAATGCAACAATTTTTTGTAACCCTGTGTGGGAATAGTAGGTACAGAAAGACAACATTTCCACACCCAGACACCCACACTCAAGCACACACACTGACACAGACACCCACCTACACTTGGGTCCAATGCCAGTATTCATGTGTTATCAATGTACAAAATGTAAGACCAGAATATAATTACACACTACACAGTGGTCTGTGGCAATAGCAAAACAGATCGAATTGGCACAATACACAATACACAACTACACTTTCCCCAATCACCCAAATCAGAATACATTGGCTACATCTTGATCCATTTCCCCCAGATCCCTGGCCCCTGTGGCAAGATCAGGCCGCGGCAACTCCTCATGCATGGAGCAAACACATCAAAACACTCAGTCTGAGCCGCCACTGCAATCTGCACTTCTTGCTCTTGTGCCTGCTCCCGCTCTGCTCCCTTCAGGAAGGTCATAAATCAAGTCAAAGTCAAGCCCTTCCTCCACTGCTTCTACAGTATGTGCTCTAAGTTTGAATCAGGGCCATTGCTAGATGCAACAGGGTCAGCGCTAATGTGTCTCAGTCATCCGTCGTTGAGTCAAAGTTCCTTTTTTTTTTTTTTTTCTCCTCACACATTCATAATTCCATTCACGCGGGTACCCTCACACATTCATTCATCTCAACATTCAATCCTTTTCATCAGTTCTCACTACTTATTTGCTAAATCATACAAATAATGGACGGGTGTCTCATTCATCCTCCTATTATTACAAAATGTAAGATCCGTAATCTACTAGTCTTTCACACAGGAATTATTTAGGGTTGCACTCTATTCATCAATTTGATAAATCTATTCTACTCTCGGAGATCGCAGCAATCCGGTAAAAATACAAATATCTAAAAATGAAAAAAAAATCTTATCGAAGATCGCATATATTCGATAAATCTATTCTACTCCCGGAGATCGCATCAACCCAGTAAAAATATAAATCTAAAAAAACATATTTTATCGAAGATCGCATCAATTCGATAATCTATTTTACTCTCGGAGATCGCATCAATCCGGTAAAAATACAAATATATAAAAATGAAAAAAGAATTCTTATCAAAGATCGCATCAATTCGATAAATCTATTCTACTCCCGGAGATCGCATCGATCCAGTAAAAATATAAATCTATAAAAATATATTTTATCGAAGATTGCATCAATCCGGTAAAAATATAAATATATAAAAATATATATATCTTCTTACCCCAGAGTTCTCTTTTTTATTATTATTTTATGAGGATCAGGTGAATATGCCTGTCCCAAGATTCAGCCAACTCCAAATGACAAATGGTATTTTAAACTAAAGCAAATATGCTCACCTTGGCGCGCCTTTGTCATTAGGAAGGCCTCCTCCGGGGCAAACCGCTTCCCCGTCCTTCACAAAATCTCGGTAGGAACCTCCAAATATGTCGTGGAAAAAATCACTAACTTTTAACTCTAACTTAGCACTCTGAACAAAAACCAGCGGAGAACGGTCTGAGATGAGAAGTGGCCGCTTGTGGCCTTTTATTCACAAGTCCTGCTGGGTACAGCTCTGAAAAAAATGCACAGAGACTAAGTGTCGCCAGGCAGGAGTTGGGAATGATGGATGTCCTCTGCAGCGGAGACTCCATGACCCAGGCCTTGGGGAGAAGGTGCGCACGTTCTGAGGATTTTCCTCTTGGGGAAAGTTTTTGTATGTTATCAAAACACCTCCTTTTTTCGTATGGCCAACCCTGGCCGGGTGTCTGCCCCCTATGTAAATGGCAGACCCCCTTGTAGCCAATCAGTATACACTCAATAAATTATATTGGTGGATGAGCTCACCAAGCTGCCACAAAAATTATTAAATAATCCCCAGTAGGCCTGTGTCACGTTCGTGCACATGCATGACATCCTCCCCCAGCTTCTGCCTGGCCACCTGGCTGCACATGAACTCTTCATGAACTTTACTACATATATCTCTCGGCTGCTGCCTGGCAACACATGACATCTTCAAAAAAAATCTGCCACAGCGGCCTTACATTGTACGATTTTTGTCTGTTTTCACAGTCGGCGACTAAATTTCCAAAGTCGGACAGAAATCATGGGAGTTGTACTGGAATTGCGGCGCGCTCTCGTCAACTAGATCGCTGAGTGTAAGGTGCCAATCTTAGCGGTTTTAAGTCAGTCGGAGTCAGTCCTTTTCTAGTTTTGCCGTTACGACAATATCAAACATGTTTGATATTAATCGCAAGTCTTTCTAGTCGTGGCTCATGCAAATAGTGACGTGAATTATAAAAACCAATAGTGACCTCTCTCCAACAGCAAACAGGAAGGGGCAAAATAGGCGACAGCTGTAGCCTATAATTATTTGTTATTCTTATAATATTTGTCATTTCTTATACATATGTAGTCGGCTCTTCCACGTGACGGAACAACTCTATATCGGTTAAGGATGTCACGCATGAAACAATGCTGCAGAAACATCTTAACGACCATGATTTCTGTCCAACTTTGGAAATTTTTGTCGCCAACTGTGAAAACATTATAAGACCAAAATCGTATAATGTAAGGCCGCCATTAGATGTGAGAGGGTCTGAGACTGTAGTCTTTCAAAAATCTTTTCAAAGTCTGTCAGTGTAAGGAGGGCTTTAGCCGTCGTCCCCCTCACTTTTGATGTCTCTTCAGCACTGCGGGGGACATCCCCACGTCCCTCTTACCTCCTGCGCCCCTGATTGAAGTTAACTCTGCTAAGGTCTTATCACAACATAGTTTAGTCTCCTCAATGTACAGTAGCCTACTAAGTTAAGTTGCAATGCAATCAAGCAGTATCTCAAAGCACATTAGCATACTGTTTGGATGTCGAATTTAGCATGCTTAGCCTACTTACAGCTGCTTGTCAATTTCGTTGAAGGGTTGATTTTATTGACTCTGACACTGAATGTTTGCAAAATCCCGATGTAAATGGAAAAGTGTTTTCCAAAATTCAAAAGTGCTTGTCCCAAGGAGAAGTACGAACCTTTATTTTAATTATGTAGAAAACGTTATGAATTGCATCCACACATCAGTAGCCTTTTAACTGTGAATTGCAAGGGTTCCCTCATGAACGTCTTAAAGTGACAGGCACTCAGGGCCTGTCCACACGGAGACGCTTTTTAGGTTAAACGCAGAGGTTTTGCTTCGTCTTGGCCGAGCGTCCAAACGAATCCTGTAAACGCACTGCCCGAAACCGCACTTTTTTGAAACCTGGTCCCAGAGTGGGAAAATCTGAAATCGTAGCCCGTTTGAATTCGTTTAGACAGCGAAACCGCACATCCTGCTTGTGTATCGATGATGTCATCGCCACACCTCAGCTGCCCTGGACTTGCACTTATAGTATTGGCTAACAATACTAGTTGTCATACATGACATTACCTACGATTACACTCCGTAAGATAAATATCACAACTGGTGCTGCGCAGCGCCGATAGCTTATGACTTGGACTGAACACTGTTTTTCCCAGTGTTTTTTTTTGCATTCTAGCTACTGTCAGTGACGCGAGAGAACTTAAGTTATTAGGAAAGTGCGGTGTAAGTTTAGGCTACATTAATTTGTGCGTAGTGCCAGTGTCATTCATTTATTTTACATGTCTTACAACATATATACATGGATTCACAGTCGAGTGAAATCAGATATAAGCATACAAAGACGCTTAGAACTCACGTTAAGCCGATGGTAGCACACTGAATGCGCGATTTGATTACTAACGTTACTAACGAAGGTTTTATAGCAATATTATAAATGTGGCGACAGAATAGCCTAGAACTTGGGTAAGCCTTGCGTTTAGTAGCCTAATTGCGGTGATAGCCAAAACTAATGTGAATCACGGACTATCCTACAACCAAAGAAAGTAAAGGTGATTAGTAGCAGCTAGGCCTACCTGCGTTAGCCAAATAAAGGACGGGACTGCACCCTTCACAAACCGTAAAATAAAGTTTATTAGTTTTACAGTTGACTACAGTTGACAGTTCACCATCAGTCCACACAAACAATTCTGGTTTCCTTGCACTAGCCATTTCTTCATAGCCTATTCTGTCTGTTTGTAAAGCGCAAGTTTTGGTCAATTTCTGTAAAGAAACAGTGCCACCTATAGGCCTGGGGTATGAAGTAACGTGTTGAGTCGTGTTGAGATGGATCCATTTGGACGCAAATATTCTTGATACGGTTCCAGGGAAGACGGAGGGAAAAAAGATCGGTTTGGTACGTGTGGACTAGGCCTCAATTAGACCTATACACTACCAAGACGATCTTAATACCCCCCCCCCCCCCCCCCCCTTGTCCAAGTCAGCTACCGCCACAAATTGAAACCAATAGACCAATTTCACAGTGTCCAGGTGTCTGGTCTCATTGATGTTAATGATGCCTTAATTGGCAGGGTAAAACGTCTTCTTGTTACTGTCTTTCCTGTGGACTTTTCTTTTGCTGTCTATGGGACAGTGCTCTTCCACAGGAAGTTGATTTACACAGCAGCCCCATCTTGTGAAATGGGCTAATTCTGTGGGAAACACTAAGCTTTGTACATAGTTGTGTGTTTTTAATAAAGCTCTTTCTTTGCATAAACATGTTCCTGGCCATTTTTCCTTATTTCCTCAATAAATTGATGTCCTTGATGGTAATAATAGTGTAGTAGATTACATAGGATGACATGAATATACAGCATAATAGCATATCATTAATAAATAAATAAATATATTTTATAATTTATTATTGGGGTTTACATTTATTATGAGCCAGGGTGACCAATTCATGGGTTTCACAGATAGCTTTAGGCTTAGCTGTGAGGGTAGACCTTCTGTGTAGCCATGTCCCCGGTTGGATATTGTAGCCGCAGTGCCTCTGTAATGTCCATGTATTTAGACTGGCAAGACTCCCAGTCAACATTTTCTTGAAACTTCTTCGCCTTGTACTCAAAGGAGCAGTTACGGCTTCTACACCAGGGTTTCCTACATTCTACATCATTCTACATCAGGGTTAATTACCGGACATTGGCCGAAAAAAAAAAGTAAATGTCCGACAAAATTTAAAAACTTTTTTTCAGAGGACAGACGCGATGGATGATGATAAATTGGTAACGTCTGAAGCCTCAGATGTCTGGTCAGCTCCACCACCACCAGATAAAAAGCATAAGTGTCGGGCGTATCTGTCGGAATCATGACGTTGGAAGTGGAGTTGCGGGGTTGCGGCCGCTCCAAGACACTGTCATTCTCCGTGTACACTGGACATGCAACTCTTTTGTACCCAAAGCATACAGTAGGCCTATGCTTTCTCCGTCTATGATCTGCAGGGTTAGGGCCTCCTCGACGAGGAGATTGCTGGTCCGCGGATAATTTCCGGCACAATTAAACGGTATCATTGAACCGCGGACCGAAAGAAAAAGAAACTAAACATTTCCCAGAATAGGAAATATTTCTTAATTTATTGTTATCAAATAAAGAGGCATAGCCTTAGGGGGTAGTGGTGTGAGCGCTTATTCTTGTGTGTGCGCATCTGTGCAAGTTAAACAGTGGAACCACTGGAGATAACGTGGGTAGCATCAACAAACAACGTAGCCTTTTTAAAACCATGAACAAAGCGGACTCTTGCTGTCCATGAAAACATACATACTGGCTAGATCTTGTTAGGCATGTTTACGTAAGTTAGGCTAATGAACATGTTGCATTCTATTCAGCCTGATTATGTCATTCTTTAAGCTACAGTACATAGCCTGTCTCCAGTGTTCCTCAACTTGACTAGGTAATTAAGAAGTGATAATAGGATATTTGACCGGCATATCATCAAAATGTCTGGAAAACGAAACCTCTGCCGGTCACTTTGACCGGCACCATTTTTTCCTAGCGGAAACTCTGTTCTACACACAGTTACGTGCGTTGCAGTCATAGATTCTATAGTTAACTGTTGCAGTGCTGGAGACGCATTCCATTCACTTAACATGGGCTCACGTCATCCGTTGCCGAACTGAATTGTGGGTCCGTTGTGTCGCGTTGCTCGCGTTGAGAAGTTCAGCTGTTGCTGCCAAGGGGGCAGGCGAATTTCCGGAAGTAGAAGAATCAATGGAGGCTGGAGGGACCACTTCTCTGCTAACCCCATAGAAGCCCATTCATTTTAGTTTTTTTTTTAAATGCCATAACTTCATACAGCATATATCCTAGGCACCCATTGTAGCTTCTGCATTATCTACATAAACAATAGAAGGCAAAACAGGCTCAGCTACCTCATATGTAACGTTGAGGTTCCCGTAAGAAGTATAGTTAGCGAGTCCGGTTGTAGGGAAGCTAACGCACCGTAGGGAGATAACCGTATTGTTTGGATAAGAAGCAGCCAGCACGGAAACTCATGAACAAAGCTATGTAGCCTACAATACCATTGTATGTTAAGGTAAAGCATTGGATAGAGACAAGCAGGCTTGGAATTTCACCATTCTGGGGGCAAGGCCACTTGGCCTTCAGTTGGGCATATTTGGTGGGGGGCACAAAGGCCACATGTCAGGGCACCAAGGCCAAAGTTAACTATACAGTAGTAGGCTATAAAAATGATCAAAGTTGTATTTAGCCTATTCACTGCAGTAGACCTGCATCACTGTATGAAACATTACACAAACATGAAACATGACATATTACATATAACTGTAAATCATCTGATCATCTAATAAAAACAGATATCTAGGCTATATATAAAATTTATTTTATATTTGGCCTGCTATGAAATCATGTATTGAACAATTTAAATGTAGCACAGCTCAGCTTTAAGAAACTCAAATAGCCTAGATGCATGCTTAGCATTTTTTGATCATTAAGGCTACTTTCACAAACTCTTAGTCAGCTGTCCTCTGATTTATCAATATCTAGGCGATATTTGTAACATTTATTTTGTATTTGGCCCGTTATGAAATCATGTGGAACAATTTAAACACATTGTAAAACTTAAAGCCCAAATTTGGAGACATCCATGCATGTCGAAATTTACTGCAAATTCAACTGGATTACTCTGAAACGGCTAACTGTACAGGGGACTGCTTTACACCTTTGTGTTCGGTAAGGTCTGCTGTTTATTCTGATATATGGTTTGTCATGTGTTAAAAGAAGGGTTCGTGAAGTATTCCACCGAGATGAATGTGTAGGGAGATCATGGACGCAAAACCTTCAGTAGAATGTATGATTAAATTGAAATATATTATTTACTTTTCTCGCGAACCGTTCAACACAGCAATTATCGGCTAACATCGTTAAAAAGCTCTTTCATGTGATACTTGTGATGTCTGTGTGATGAATAGGCTACTTCGCGAGTAGTTCAACTGAGAAGAATGGGTGAATTTGGACGCAGTTTCTTGCGCTGTCACTTTCTCCACTGCGTAAAAGACTAAATTAATTTGCGCTGTGAATGCTAAGATTATTTTGACAGGCCACAGGCTAAATAAAAATCGCTATCAGCAGGACACAAAGCAGAATATTGAAAGAAGGGGGCACCAAGGCCACCGTGGCCTGTAAACCTATGATTTTCAAAGGGGCTCACGGCCAACGCAAGGGGCTACGACGGCCATGGCCGTCGTGAAATTCCTACCCTGGAGACAAGTAAACCTAATGAAAAAAGGCACTAACGATAATCATTTCAGAGGTTTTCGATGGACTGACCGTAGGTCAGAAAAGTGTTAGATTAGCTTCTAGTGCTAGGTAGCAGTGCTAGGCTATAACTTTTTAGTTTGTTTTACCATGACTGTTTTTGAAGATGATCATGTGTGGTAGTTTCAACATTAACACGACTTGATATCACTTGTGAGGGTGATATTAATAATAATACTTAAATAAATGTTTAACTTTGAAGGCAAAGGAAGTGTGAGAAGAATTTCTGTATAGCCTATCTATCATATGATTTAGTTCGATGGCTAACGTCACGAAGTTAAGTGCAAGTCTGCGCAGTACTGGGGGGACCAACTGAAAAATCGTTCTATTTGACTCAGTGCCCTCCCATTGAAAACGACGGAGTCTGTTCGTCCATTTCTTTTACTGTCTATGGATGCTGCACCGGCCAATCAAGCCAATCGACGGACGGCACCAACCAATCAATTTACGGTTATACTTAGTCATTTGCATAGGTACCGTCGGGAACACCCATTGGCATGTGTTGACGGAATGCAACTGTGTGTAGAAGCTGGTCGAAGGAGCAGTTCGACTTCTTCGGTCTAGATAAAACACTTGTCCACGTCCACTTGCCAAATCCTGTATGTGCATGCTCCACCCCTTCTTCCGGGGTTTGGAGTTTACAGCACCACATACAGGCCTGGCATATGCACTACAGTGTGTTTGCCCGTTTTCACCTCTTTGTGAGGACGCAAGAACTTTTTCAAAGGGGTCTTTAAAGGTGTGAAGACGGTAAGAAACAATAACACCGTCGTTGTCATGTAGCCGAGGCCTCAAACCTGTTTGCATAGTTACCTTGCAACACTATCTTTTCGTCAAATCACAGTTGCAGTATTTAGCTCAGCATGGCTTTGGTGGCATTTTGTCCGTCACGGCAGTGTTTTAGTCAGAGGACTGCCATCTCGTTTGTTTAGAACACCAGCGTAACCATACAGTTATCAGTACATCAGTTCAACATTTTCACAATGTCATGAAAACAAATTTCCCAGCCTGCTTGCTAGTAGGAAAATAGGAAAGTGACCTATTACCGGCTGTACCCTATTTTTACCCTTTTACGTGTACTGTAGGTAGGGCTGGGACAGTAGCCGCAAAACTAACAAAACTTCAAAACCTATCATCAAAAGATGAAGCAAACCATGTAGGCCTACCTAATGTGCAGTAGCCTACCATTGTAACATTAGCATAAGCATCATGAATGTAACAGTTCTAAAATTGTGATAGCCTTGTTGATAAACTGCTGATTTCTTTCATGTCTGAAGCATTTGGTCTCAGTGAAGTCTAAAGTTTAATTGGCTGTGATGATGGCACAAAATTCATAATCCATAACTCGCAAAAAAACATCCGTCCCAGCCCTATATGTCAGATAATATTCTATATTGCTATAGGCTACTGTACAAACCAAGACAGCAGATTCCTAAAGAAATGCAAACACCCACTCCATAAGGGTATTTTACACTGTAATTTGTAATTTGTACTACACAGTAATTTGTACTACATTTTAACCAAAAATTACATTGTAGCCTACAGTGATTCACCCAGCTAACAATTTATGGTTCCCAGAGTTTTTGGTTACGGGAACATTCGTTTTTGGTTCCCGGACGTCCCCTAAAGGTTAGTTTTTGGTTCCCATGAACGTTCCCCTAACGTTATCCGAATGTTGCAACCTTTAGAGAACCTTCTTCCAATGTTCCCTAAACGTTGCAGCCTTTAGCTGCATAAATGTTTACTTACGAACAGGGCTTCTGGGCACGCGCTTCATCATGGAATGTTTTCGTGGTGGCAGAACAGATTTATCTGAAATAAAATACCATACAATTTGTACAGATTGCGAAAATAATATTTGAATTGTGTAAATAATGTAGTCTGTACTTAAGAGGTCTTACCATCACTTGAAGATTCTTTAATAAACCTCCTTGGGCGTCCACACCGTCTTTTGTGGACGCTCGCCTCTTCCTCCGTCTCGATGCTGCTTGTGTCCATGAGCCGCTGGCATTTCTGCATGGCCTTGGTGTAGGAATCTATGTTAAGAGAACAATGTTTTTGTGAGCCAGTAGCAGAACAAATACAGAGAAAACTATTATTATTATTATTTATATATATAGTATAGCAGAAATAGATCACCTGTACACAGCCAGATTTTCTTGAGAGGATATTTGCTCCAGCTGTTGTTGGGCAAATGGCACGCGGGACTTGGGCCTCACATTTTGCGTGGTCCAGTAGCAAAAGAGAACCTTTTGGGGAAATGTATGTAGGCTAGAAAAGAGATGAGCTGGCTAACACTGCTTTTGCCAGCTGCCCGTTACGCTAGGTCAAACCTGTTGTATTTTCACTGTTAACTCATTGAGTACCAAAATGCGTTGAGTGCCAAAAACGTATATTACGTTTTTAGCTCTTTTTATTTTATTACGAAACTAGACACTCTAACACACCTTATATGTGATTTTTGGAACTTTGTGATGAATGGAAATGAAATATATGACGATCGAAAACTCATGAAAATGCAAGATCTGGACATTTTATCTGGACGTTTGATCTTAACTCGGCTTTTGATGGTTGCCGCTTTGTTTCGAATCAGTCACTGATTAGCCTATCAGTGACATGCACGCCAGGTCAAAATCAGGTCATTTATTTTCGTGGGTTTATCACTAGGTGGCAGGTCTCGTTAGATTTCTTCCCAGAAACTTTGCAGGCAACACTTCTCAGGTGCTAAAGGGAGAAATGAAAAAGTCGAAGCAGCAGGTGCGTTTTCGCCAGACAACGCTCGATGAGTCGATGAGACTTTCTACTAAGACAAGATGACTCTGACCACGACAGGTCAAAAACATTACAAGGAGTGACTGAACACCGTGCTGAGGAGGGAGCACATATTTCATAAAAGACGCAATATCTTCATTTCTAGAAAAAAAACAGGGATTTTGATGAAAACTAGCCACTGTTTAGCTTGGGATTTCTCAGGAACAGAGGCGTGTAGAAATACACGGTTTGCACCCACTGAGAGCTTAAAGTCTCACCTTTTAAACGAGCCATTGTATGTGTTCATAGCTATAACACAGAATGGAAATGCATGGATTCCAGTTTCTTTCAGTAGCAGCAACTGGAATCCATGCATTTCCACGGAATTATTTTTGGAATCTGATCCCTTATCATACCTGTTCATTCTTACTCGTCGCTCGACTTATCGTGACTAAATTCAAGATGGCTGCAAACGCTAAACTTTGTGAAGATACTGTCTGTATAAATCGTCTTGTAAGTAAACTACCAGTGCTTTTTTAAAGTTCTCAATGTCTCGTTTTAAATGTCAGGGCCCTCGGAAGTCTACCAATGAAGTGTGGATACATTGAGCCTCGTAAATGGTGTAAAACAGTGATTTATTTGCATGGCTAGCCTGATGCCGAAGCACCACCATTGAAAAAGCTGTTGGTAGCATCGGCTAACTAGCACCAGATTTTGGAGTGCAGGGGACAACCCAAGATGGGCTATGAGACATACGTTCACACTCGGTATCATGTTTCAACACACTTTAGGTCAATATCACACCGGAATTCTCCTTTAATTACTTTAGCATATTTTGTAATTTGTATTTTGCAGGATTGGAAAAACTCAAATGTAGTTTGTAACAAAATACTTTGAGGGATTGTATTTGAGTATTTCAACTACTTAAATACTTCTCAAATAAGCCAAAATGTCATCACTCAATTAAATACTACCCGCTATAACCATGATGATAGGCAATGCTTATCATAAAGCCAAAGGCCAGAATCTTGGTGAATCTAGTTTGAAGAATAGGCTGGGTGCCTGGAGATATCCTTTGGACAATTCCCTATATTCAACTGTAAAGTTGACCTAAACATTTCATTACCTTTTTGGAAGAAAAGCATGACATTTTTACCCATTTTTCTTACTGTGGTCTGAACATGTGTAAAGTTGAAAATTTGAAAACGATACAGATAAGATACTGAGGGACAGGGACGGATCATGGCTTGTGCCAAGTGTGTGAGTTTCGTGGAAATATGGAGGGCCATACAATTGAATTTATGTGTACATTTAGTTACCGTACACCAATCGGCATGTAGATGGTGGAGTTGAGCAAAGGGTTGCATGCACACATACACACATAAAGACACATACAGATCCACACAGGCACACACACACACAGAAACACACAAGCACACACACACCATGACCCCCCACACACACACACAGAGAAGCACATGTACTCAAAAGCAAACACACACGCACACACTCATTTACATGCAAGAGAAGAGGATGGAGTAGGAGATGGAGACAAATTGACAAGAGTGATTTATTTTTGTGGAGATAATGTGCACGACTGGGCGGCGGTCCTATTGTGTACCGCTCTGTTTATCTAGTTACTGTAGATGTGTTGCATTTATGTTCTGTGTCTGTCAGCCTGCCTAATGCAGACAATGTGTTTGAGATGCACATATATGCACAATATTTAGAGACTGAAGTTCTGTCATTTCCAACTTCAAAACAGTTCAGAACAGGCCATTTTCATTCTGGCACAACAGTTTCCACCTGCCTTGTTCTGCAACTGGGGCGGTGGTAGTGTAGTGGTTAAGGAGCTGGGCTAGCGTGCAGTAGCCTGAAACTTGTCGGTTCAATTCCTGGCTTCCACCGTTGTGCCCTTGAGCAAGGCACTTAACCCCAAGTTGCTCCGGGGACAATGTGATCCCTTGTAATATAGCTGACATATGTAAGTCACTTTGGTCAAGAAGTGTCTGCTAAATGTAATGTAACTGACAGTTAAGGGTTAGCTCTGGCTCTATCCTCATCTGCAGCCATTTCTCATTGCTGTTCCCTGGTTCAAAGTGATACGGCTCAGTGTCTTCCTCTGTTGTCTGATGTTTTTCAAATTGCCTACTGCCACTTACTTGTAGATCAGTCTGTCTGGTCTCTATGATAATTCACAAGTATGAGAGGTATGTGATTCCAGGCGAATCATACAGTAATGCAAAAATTGGATTGGGGCTGGTGCTATCAGTGGGACCATAACAATAATGTATGAGCACTGTCTTTGTTGTGCTGAAACACAAAAATGACCACCTTGAGCATATACGTAGCATATCTTATTACAGGTTTAGTCAGATTTTTTTTCCCGGATTTTTTATTGATCTTTTCTTCAGCAATTTTATGTCAACGATTCCTGGACTCCTCAGTCGCAGGTATCTTTGGTTGACGTTCAAAACTGCATGACATTTGAAGTGTAGGATCATTGACACCCTCTGAATGCATGCACACATAAACACAAGCAGGAATGCACACAAAAGTTGCAAGAGTAGGGGATGGAGTAGGAGATGGAGACAAATTCACAAGCATGATTTATTTTTGTGGAGAGAAAGTACAGGACTGAGCGCAGTCATATCTTGTACCGCTATCTGGTACATCTGATTCAGTTCATTATGTAATAATTTTGTTTAATGTGTGACACGTACATCACCAGATTTATGTGTGCTGGAAATGGCCAGTAAACGGTGGAAATCACATGAGACTGTCAGCCGAAATTCTTCATAGTGAACATTTTCACAATATTATGCATACAACAAATGGGCAGCTCTTGTCCTTGTTCAATCAGTTGACAGAGTACTATTAGGAGCCACTAGGGGCAGTGTATACCATGTTGCAACATTATTTCTTGTAAATTTAGAATGTGTTCAGTAATGCTTGTAGACATTCAGCTTGTATTTTTAGACATAACACAACATTTGTTAATGCATTTTGTGCTACATATTAACTAAGCCTAAATTATAACAATTTATTACAATCCCATGTGTCAAGCCAGATGTAAATTATTGATATAAATTGATACTGAATCGGTATTGAATATAAATACACTATATAGACGAAAGTATTGGGACACCTTAGACCCACAGCACGTTAATGATATCCCATTCTAAATCCATAGACATTAACATGGAATCGGTTCCCCCCTTTGCTGCTGAAACACCTTTGACTAAAGGCGGTCCACAAGACTTTGGAGGGTCTGTGGCAATGTTTGTTCTAGTTCATCCCAGAGGCGTTTGGTGATGTAGAGAATTCTGTTCTCTGTGAGCCAGTCAAGTTCTTCCATATCAAAATCACTTACACAGTAGGACCTTGCTTTGTGTACTGTGCAGTCATGCTAGTGGTGGGATAAAGTTATAGTGGGGTTGGAGTTGGGTCAGTGAAGGGAAATCTTCAGTATACCAAAACATTTTGGTATATGTTTGCGTATAACTTTTTGGAAACAGTTCGGGGAAGCCCTTTTTGGTTCCAGCATGTACCTCAGTGCACAAAACAATGAGCATAGAATGAGCATAGATTTCCACAGTTACTCTAGAATCTTGTGGAAATCCCTCCCAAAAGAGTGTACTGTAGGCTGTTACAGCTGTAAAGGGGGGACCAACTCTATTTTCATGCCTATTGATTCAGAATGGGATGTCATTGAAGTAAGTTCCTGTGAATTTAATGGCAGATGCCCCAATACTTTTGACCATATATATTTTTTCAGGTGACAGTCCAGTTTGCACAGACAAAGGAGTGTTGACATTCTTGGTCTTATCTAATTATCTATTGCTGTTTTTTTTCCAAACATTTTTAGATGTATGTCCCCTTCCACTGTAGAAAAGGGTAATTCCTCTCTTGTCCAGTAGAGGGTGAAATTGTTTCAGTTTTGATGGCCTGGGAAAATCACTCAGATAATTTTGCCCAATGTGTCAAAGACTAAATGAAAGTCTAGTTGAGTGTGTGTAAATTCAGAAATCTTCTATTCCAAATGCACTCTGATTGTAAACATTATTTCACACCTTGAAGCATTAGCTTATTGAGGAGTGTCATTTATGAATAATTGTGGTGTTGTGTATAATTTCAGGAAGGATCACACTGTAATCCCCACTTTTTGAGAGAGCTTAAGATTTACTTCCAGCTAGAGCCAGATGCACAGCACTCAGCGATTCAGTGATCAATGATCTGGGCACTGCTTTGTGACTTCCACAGTGTGACAAGACTTGTATGTTGGTTTTCAACTAGTCTTGTCTAAATCCTTCTGTGTAATTCTGCTTATTGGAGTCAGTAAGACAGCCCCAATCTAAACAATACTTATACAAAAACATCTTTGATCTTATTCCTTGTAAAAAAAAGAAATACCCAACCACTCTCAACCGAACATCTTTTCCTGAGTCACAGTAAAAGCATTAGCACATGAGAGACCGCATTTTAAAGCAGAGAATGTTGTTGCTAACTGGCTTATACCCTGTGCATCTACACTTTTGTGTCATTGTGTGTCTGCTGTGCGAAAGAGAATTCTCTCATCCTCTCAAGCACATAAGAGACCGCATTTTAAAGCAGAGAATGTTGTTGCTAACTGGCTTATACCCTGTGCATCTACACTTTTGTGTCATTGTGTGTCTGCTGTGCGAAAGAGAATTCTCTCATCCTCTCCAGCGCTCAGCCTTCCCATAGTGTACAGCACCCTCATCACCCCACATGGGGGGGGGGGTCTTTCTGACAGCGTCATGAGCTCAACATCAGCAGGAAGGTGCAGAGCGTAGGTCAGAGTGGTCTTAATTACCCACTCTTATATATTTATTTCTTAACACTCATTTCTTTCCAGCTCAGCACACAATGAAAGATCTGCCCAAATGCCTCTGGCACTGTCGGAGATTAGTTATTAGCAAGATGAGATTGGCCCTGAGCGAGAGAGCACATTCATTCACTCATAGTTTTTCACTCATTAAGACCCCTTTGCATTTAGCCGTTTAGTAGACACCCTTTTTGCAACAGAGATGCTTTACAGAGCATAGGCTTCAGACAATAATAAGGCAAGAAAGGCACTGTGTATTCGTTTATTTCAATTATGTTGTGTACTACCGGTATATGTCCACTAGCTATTGTAGTTGTTTGTGATACTAAAGCTAGGTTTTAAATTAGTCCATCAGTGTATTTTTTGGACTGCCAGGTATTGTGTTGGTAGTGAAAAGCTGCAAATGAATATTATAATTCATGCCTCAGATGGCTTTCTAAGGCACTTTTGATTAATTTCCCATGAGTGCGAATCCCAATATCAGGGAAGGACCAATCTGCAGGTGCAGTAATAGGCCCTTAGTGCCTAACCATTTCGACACACCAGAGTGCATTTCCCCAAAATATAAAACAAAAGTCATGAGACATGGCAAGCGACCTGGTATTGCCCAGGTTCTGTTTACACACCTCGTGTTCTACCTTGTAATTAATTTTGTTTGTTTGCACACCAAATTCTCAGGTTGCCACCATCACCGCTCACATGTCATGTTTACCAAACCACATCCACGTGCTCTTTCCATTGACTTTTCCCCTCAGCTGTTCTACTGTGATTATTTCCAGGGACTACAGCGCAATTAATGGCTGAGCACACCATGTGCAATTGTCTCTACTATGGTGTGTTTGGATATGCTGTTATCGCACTTTACTCTGAGGTCATTTTGTGTGCTTAGCTTACAATAGCCGTTGGGAGCATGCTACTATCTGAATGTTATCATCAACGTTATCTCAGCTGGGACTGGATGGAGCTTGGAGATGTTGGCTGAAGACGAGTATCTCACTCTAAATTAAAATGCATGGATACCTTCAAGGCAGGATTTTGTGAATTGCATGTAATTCTGTGTGAATTTTGAATTTCACTGAACAGGATCCTTTATTATCTGACTGAAGGTTGCACATGCAATAATCTTTAATGGGTGGGGAAGGGATGTTTGCTGTATTATTGTAATTGTCTGTGAGAGGAGTTGAATATTAAGGTACTTTGTACTTACCCCAAACCACACATTTTTGGGGTCTTAGCCAGGTAATAATCTTGCTAGTTTCCCATAAGACTTGTTTAGGTCTCCTTGGTTAGTGGAGAGAGGAGAGAAGGCCAAACAGGAGAGTGACCCCCCCGCCTCTTGTACACCAGGAGGGACATCTGCTGCACCTGTCAGACCTAATCAGCAGTATTTCATTAGAAATGCCTCATTAACTGTTACACAGCTTCCTTCTGTGAAGGTGAGCACCTCTGAACTGTTCACACATGCATTCAGAAAGACACAGACAAATAACAAATAAGCACACCTCAAGATGTGTGAAACGCTCAACACATTCTGTATGGGTGCATGTGTAACCGTCCAATTGATAGACTTTGTGATTTGTTATCACACGTGTGATCCCATAATAACAGCTGTCAATCTGGCCAGTCCCGCTTCCCTGTGTAACATTAATCTTGTCACAATGTGATAATGTATTTGTCATGCATTTGGGCAAATACAATTACAGAATTGATCTCAATCATGCCTCTTCCATCTCCTGTCCTGTTAGTGTGTGTATGCATGTGATTTGATTTAAACAGGTGTAATCACAGCGTTTCAGGCAGATGGATTCTCAGGTGAAAGATTGTGTTAACCTGTGAATGGAATATAAGCCATGTGAAACTTTAATTTGATTGTGGCAACTTGGGTACATTACAATCTTTTTCCATAATGTAACAAGACAGTCAACAAACAAATTCATCATTACACAGTAAATTGTAAGGTGGTTTTGTTTTTCTTATTTGCAGGTGGAAGTTGATTTATTCAGGAACAATCATGCGAAATTGCAGATAAATCTAACATGTTAAACTGTCAAAAATAAAGTCTGACCCAGCCATGAGCAGAATCTCACTTTAAACATTACACTGGACCAGAGGCCATCTTTATACGAATGATGTAAGTGAGTGAGTGTGTGTTTGTGTGTCTTCTATATGTGTATGTGTGTTTCAAAAGCAGTGACCGAAAGCCAGATCTCATCCACCAGATTAAAGTGGGAGGTGTTGCTTTCTGAACAGAACACAGTTTATTTTTTTCTCTCTCAGTGACAGTGAAGATGATATTAATTAGCATAATTGCAGTGACCGGGCTGGGAGTGCTGTGTGGATGCTGTGCTGTCTGTTCCATTGTGACTGTCTGAGCCGAGCAGCAGCAGTGGCTCTCTCATTGACTCACCAGCCAGTAGCGTTTCCTAGCAACGCCTCCTGAATGTACTGTACTTGTGTGTCTCATGGGCGCTCTTAATAATCAACACTGCTATTTCCATGTAGGCTTCCTTAAAAGATTGATGCGTATCTGAAATGGGTGTGTTCAAATGTTGTTTATGCCCCCCAACACACACACACACACATACTGAACACATCTCAGCATTCCCCACCCACACATCAGAGGTGATCATCCCATGTCAGAAAGGGACTGTATGTGGTGGCAATTAAGCCGTGAGTGGTTTGCTCTGAGGGCGAGTGGAAGTGTGACCTCCATCAGACTTGCAGATTACCTGGACACTCCTGTTTGTGGTTATGTCAAGCTTGGGCCTCTGTTATGGTAATGGGGGTTGATGAATGGAGTTGACCTTGATAATTCCATTAGTTGAGTCCAGCCTCGGGAAGGGCTCTACGTTAATAAATGGCATATGGGTTTCGGGGGGGGGGGGGGAGTTCAGATGTCTGTCTGTGAAACTTCTATCCTCCACCTGATGCATCCAGAGGGGCTGCCCAGCTGATACCCAACCTACGCCCCCCAAAGGAGGATTTCAATTGTTTTTGGATTGAGTATGAATGGAGCACATCAGTGACAGATGAGCCAAGTCGGCGTGACGATAAATAAAGCAAGGCCAGCTAATCAAACACCGTCGGGGGTGTTCAACGAGGCTGAGAGCGCTAGAAGGTTGGCCGCCTTCTGGTGATAGATGCTGATGTGACACGTATTGTTGCCCGAGCGGGTCAGGCTGGGAAATTTATGGCGGATAAAGAGGGAGCCTATCATGTGCTTGGCAGGCGGTGTATTCTCTCGCCGACAGCATGCCAGTGACGTCTGATGTTGCAGATTGCTGTCACTGAGATTTCGGGGTTCAGACTGGGAAGTTTAGTCCTACACGATGCTACGTGCTTTTTTTTTTATATGCTACGAGCAGCAGTCATCCAAAGGAGCACTTAATAGACACTCTTTGACATCATCTGCCTGCTGTTATGTTGTATTTTCTCTGTATACATAAGTAGTATTACCATGAACATAAAACAGATTGGCACACTGATACAGGGGCTTGGGAAAGGGACGTGGGGACAGCAGATGACTATCTAAGACCTGATTTCCAGTGTTTTGTTGTTAAAAACAACCATGAATAATAGGGGCAGCCGCTGTGTGTTCACTGTGTGCTGAGTGTGTTTCACTAATTCACAGATTGGGATAAATGCAGAGACCAAATTTTCTTCACGGGATCATAAGAGTATATATACTTACTTATACTTACTTAATAAAGTGGGCATAACTCCCAAATCATAAACCACATTTATTGATGATCTGGATACAACCTGGCACATCTGATCAATCCTAGTGCATTTCACAAAAGCTAGTGAGAAAAGTAGTTTACTGTTCTATTCATTCAGCCTATAATTCAGTCTGATTTTTCCACTGAAAACAGACTCCTGTATTCAGTTGACTGGATGCTAGAATCTGACCAGGTATAAAAGTGCTTCTTCCTTCCTGAATTGTGGTAAAACTTGCTACAACTCAAGGTTACCCTGTGAGGCACTCAAGGAATATTTCCACAAAATCCTAATTCTAGAGCTGAACTGCTGGAGCACAGTCTGCACAGAGGAGAGTAAATATTGACAGGAATCAGGACTGGCCATGACAGTGTTGGAGGCAGCCCAAGGCAAGATTTTACAATGGCACTATCACCAAATCCCGTCCACCATTGGCTGTGGTAAAATGGAGTGGATCAGAAACATTATGCTCCAGTAGAAGATGCCACAGTAATTTAGTTAAAGTTACAGTTGGGACGAAAATGATTGGAATCGATTCAGTATTGAACTATAGCATACTGTATTTATATCACGATGACTAGATGATATTTGTATCACGAATGACTAAGATAGGGGTCTCAAACTCAAATGAGCTGGGGGCCACTTCTGCCAACGTCATCTGATTGGAGGGCCGGCTATTTCTGAAAATGCAATGTTCTTTTTTTCAAATACCACACAAAACTGCAAACAGAAAGTGCAAGTGTTTTTATCTAGTTTTAGACACCTGTGCTAGCAACCTTAGCTTATAAATAAAATAATGATAAAATAAATATTAATACAAATTATAAAACAAACAAAAAGCATAAAAACGGGTATGTGTGTGTTTCACACACCATTGGATTTTTATATCAAAATTTCAAAAGGCCATGGCTTGAAAGTGGTCAGAGATAAAGTCCTACTGTAAATGTAAAAATCTTTGAGTATAAACAAAAGTTTATGAAGGGGGTAAATGTACCCATCACTGGATGGCAAGCACATCAAATTATGCACCTTTCAGTAAATACTGGATGAACATATTTGAGCAGGTTTACTTTCCTTTTTTTCATATTACCCACATACTATTTCCTGAAAACTTTGCGCAGCGATTTTGGGTTTGAATCAAGCTCTGGATGTCTAGCACATCTATCGTCTATTTTAATCAGTATCGTTGTTTGTCGCAATTAAAAATAGCATCAAGGGCCGGATTACATTATTATTTTGACATACGTTGCGGGCCGGGTGTTTGAGACCCCTGGACTAAGGATTACAATGCAATCCTATACGGCATAGTGTCACGTCAATGTAAACTGCTTTTCAGCCCTGACTAGACTCAACAATGTCATTATAAGTGTCGGTTAACATGGCAAGAACTCTCTGGAGATACCGCTGTGTTTGGACATAAAAAAAACTTTAAATGGGCCCTGGTTGAGAGATGCCGAAGATTCCTTTAAAGACAAATATAATAAATAAAAAGTCTTTGGTGTGCCCCCTCTGGTGTTGTGAACACTAGACGGCCATTTATATCACAGGCCACCACTGACAGGAATATATGAATTATGAGGATGCCCTAATATGAGCTGGGACCATGTCTGTATTTGTAGTGGTTTCTATAAGAATCCAGAATATCTTGACTACATCTTTCAAGTGCAAAAGAGAATGTGAATATGGCCCTATCAGCACCTGGCAAATACCAGTGATCTAATGCCTTTGTGTGTTTATTAGTTTAATGACTGATATGCTAGGAAGTGCATCTGTCTCTAATTTCCTGTTCTCTTGGTCCTTCAGCAGAGTGCAGTCTCTCAGGTCCACAAGCCATTCACTGGGATTGTATTTCCATCAAATGAGTGAGGCCTCTTGTTTTTCTCCGCTGGCTCACTTGGCTGAGCGTGTTTCCCCCCTCTTCCCTGTGTGTATCAGGGCACACTGCAGTCTCGCCACAGCTGAAATGCAGCTTGCTGAGCACTTAGCAGCAGGTAGCACCACAGGCTAACCACTAGAGCGTTACTACTATAGTATCAGTCTGTCACTTTCACATAGCCTCCAATGCAGATGCTAATTACAGGCTATCACTGCTAATGATTTTCATGTCAGCGCCTTGGCCTGCACTGTCACTGTGGTGGTAGTAATAGCCTAAGCTCTGGAGAGTCTATCAGTGCATGATCCAACCCAGATTGATGGGGTGTTCAATATCCAGACCTTAAGGACTTTTTTTTTAATAGCAAAGAGAAAACACTCAAAGATGCGTGTCTCTCTCTCTTTCTCTCTCTCTCTGTCTCTCTCTCTGCCTCTCTCTCTCTCTCTCTTTCTAGGCATCCTGTAGAGTTTGTCCTGTTAATTCAGACAGCAATTAGCTGTGTTTTCAGGGCACGCTACTCTGTGGGATATTCCACCTTTTATGGACATAATAGCATTTCTGCCCATAGCATTTTTCAGTGGCTTATTGTTTTATTCATATTTTCACATCCAGGTAGCTCCCGGATTGCTGCTTGACTGCAGTGTCAAGCTGCTAATGTCAAGCATGGTGTATTATTTTATGTTTCTGCCGATTTCATTCTGGAGTTTTTTTTTTTTTTTACTTCTCTCCCTGAGGTAAGAAAGATGTTGTCTCCCATCTGGCTTACTTCACTACAGACAGCCAGCTCTCAACTCTCCACTGACTCTGTGAGAAGCGCAAATCCCTCCCTGCCAGGAGCTCTGAATTAATTCATGAGCATTCTGCAGCACAGTGTTAAGCACCACGAGGATTGGGAAAACCGTCTTTGCTGCGTTGGTCTGACATGAATACACAGTTTGTCATTTCCAGGATTCAACCTGGGCATATTATTTTCTCAAGATCACCAATGGTGCCAAGGCGATTTCCAGTAAGTTGTAAATATGTAATATTATATATGTTAATATATCTAACTGGAAATCACCTTTGCACCACCGATGAGTTCTTCAGGTACTAAATTCTGTTAATTCTGGTATTCTGCTAGATTATTCTCTCTCTCTCTCTCTCTCTCTCTCTCTCTCTCTCTCTCTCTCTCTCTCGATATACCGGTATATATTTATCTTTCAACTTTTTTGGATCCTCTTGCAGATACAGTACTAATCTATGTCTTGAGTTCCAATAATGAGCAGACATTTACATTTTTTTTTTACATCTAACCTCATGACAAACTCACCCCTAGGGAAAAAGTGAAGGGGAAAAAAATCTTCCACAGAGACATCATTGGATGTCACTTTCATTGGTTCTTCAACAGAGATTTTTTTCCATGTTTTCCAGTGTGTCTACATGAAAGGCTCGCCCCGTTTCAGCTCATGGTAGTCTTCTGCGGTTTTCCAGGGTTTCTCAGGTGCTTTGAAAGCTCTGTGGAAAGGCAACAGAGACATTTTGCACCAGTGTCCTTAATGATGGCCAGGGTCACCTGCCATCCATCCTGCTGGCTTAAAAACAGTCTCTCTGGCCTATCAGCAGGAGTCCAAGACTCCAGGTCTGTCTGAGGCTTGAAAGTTCTCCATGCAGTAGATCCTGTCAAGGATTTTAGAATACCTTCCACACATAGATGTAGCTTCTATGAGCGCATCAAGTGACGTCTGGATGGTTTAGGTTGCGCTACCTACAGCAGCACACAGCGCTAAATTAAAATGTATTTTTCTTGATCTTGATCGAAACAGAGTGAAAGTGAAAATTAGAGATTTGTTTCCACTAGAAATAGCAAAAAGTAGCTGTAGCTGTCCACCCTTGAATAACACCATTAATCACACACCCTACAATATTGAGGGTGACAACCCTTAACAGTATCAATCAGTCAGCATTCAAGATGAGTTAATGATCTCCCTTTGTGTGCAATGAACCTTATTGAGATCTAGGAAGAACTCAGTCACTTTGTCCCTCTGAAAAATACATTGTAGAAAACTGTGGGTGGAGATCTGGTGAAAAAAACTGGTAAGATAATTAGTATATAGAACACTAGGAGAGCAATATGTGATGCGCCGCTGATGTTCTATAACAGCGTTACAGAACATCAGGGTGTTCCTGCACTGTTAAAATGTACTGCTCTAAGGGCCCTACTTTCGTGACTCAAAACCTGGCGGAAAGCACATAATCATCACAACGTAACACATATTCCTATTGTACACTCAAGTTTTGCGCCAAGCGCGTCTTTATTATTGAACAACACGCCAAGGGGTGTATGGAGCACAGCTGAAGACACACTGTCACGAGATGTAGGCTAAGCAGCAACTTTTCTGCAGGATAAATGTCCTTAGGTTTTTTATTCAGTCATTCGAACATTATTGGGGTATGTGTTGCTTTTTTCAGGTTATGTTTTTGATGGTAACCTATTGGCAGTCAGTAGTGAAAGTAACTGTGTATAACTGTTTTGTCGCTGACTATGGTAAAGTTAGTTTCACTTTGCAAATGAGTTCAAACAGAGACTTTCTAATGAGGAGACACAGCACTCAAAAAATCCTCCATAGAAATGCATGTGGTTAGTTTGTAACGCCAATATGGCCGTTGTCTACACATATCCCACCCCTTCCTCGGCAAAACGTCGACATGTAAATACATTGAGCCAATCATGTGGTGTGATGTGAATACATTGAGCCAAATTATATGGTGTGTTGTGAAGACATCTTGCCAATCATGTGTTGTGAACTCGCCGCTGAAACAAGATTGGTGTCGTGAAGCCTTGCGCACGCGCATTTCTGCTGAAGAGGATGCCTGATGAGTGCCCAAAAAGCGTTGCTATATGGCCGCCGAGTGGAGGGACTTGCCTAAAAGGACTTTGGTTCAAATAATAGATGAGTGCAGATGCGTGTAGGCTATTTACTCTGCTAGGTTTTAGCAAAGTATGGTTTAGTGGAATACCTGTTCCATACAGTCTCGCGTGCATGCAGATTCCTTCAAATGTGCTGGTGACCATCAAAATACCGATGCGCTGTTTGAAGTCACGCTGCTTGCTGTTAAAGGGAATGACATATGTCACTCTCATTGGTTTAAAGGATGTTACACCCAAAACACACCCACGACTGATTAAGAAACATAGCAACACCTTGTTGCGCCATCCGCCGACGTTTGATAACGAAAACACTCCCAATGTGGACTGGACATCCCACTACATTTAAATAAGCTTTTTGCCAATGACCATGCATTTTAGAACATTTCATGCACATGAACAACTCTGTTGAACAGTTCAGATGCTTTGTCCAAACACTATACTTACCAGTAATTAAGATTAAAAACTATCTGTCTTAGGCTGAGAATACAAAATTACTTTTCTGTCCATGTCCCCCAGCCAAATACCTCAGTGTCACAGAGAATTGTAGAAATAAATCGATCGTAGAGATCATGTAAATAATTCAAATGGTTGGCTTTGAGGAGGACTAACCAAAATAGTGCCTTTATCTGGGCCACCCTAAATGAGTAAAGAAGTCCTCCCCCGTGGTGCAAGTGTGACATTAAAAGTGCTGTGATTATCTACTGGGACAGGCTGCTCTATTTTTGGTCAGATGACGAGGTCGGGGGATGGAAATCACAAGCAGGTGGTCCAGTGTGTCATTAGAGTCTCTGTGCAATGCAAAGAGATCCTCAAGGTGCCGCTTATTCAGTTCTATTCAATTCAGACAGGACATTTTCTCCTTTTATTCACCACATTTCCCTTGCTTATATAAAGTGTTGTTAGAAAGAGGACTGATGAACTTCTCAAACAGCTTCAAGTCAAGCCTATTATGAGAATTTGACAAGGTTTTATATCATTAAAACCTGAGATTTCATTGTGGAATGAAATGACATGTACAATCCACCCCCAATGTGAACACAAGAGCCAAACTATTACGTTAATGCTGACTTTGATCTTACACGGGAACACATCACTACTTTGGAGACAGTTTCCAAACAGCCTATTTTAGTATCGCATTGAAGCAGTCAACTGAAGAATTAATTGGGATGTTATCCTTCTCAATGCCATTTCTGGAGAGACGGGAGAAAAAAGCAGGCAGGAACATACCCTCTGCTAGACAACTGGAACAGAGGTGACAGCATGTGTCTGCTGATTTTCCACTGCGAGTCTTGCTGACTCTGTTATGATGGTTGAAATAAAAGAACTATTAACAAAATATATGTAGGGCTGATTTGTGGTGCTTTCTCTCTCTACTTGTAATTTGAGGATTTTAGGGAGTAAAGGGAGTAAAGAGTTTTTTCCAGAGAGTGTCTCCCAATATATCGTACATTTGTACCAGTCATTTTGCCACAATGGGTCTTTTAGACGTGAACTGGAGGCCATCCTCCCAGATGTCCAGGTATTATGTCTCTCAAGGTACTGTAAACTGCCAGCAAAGAAAACAGTAACGTGTCCTTGGTTTGGAGGAGGATGTTCATTTCTGTTAGACTTCTGTCTCTCTTGTCCTCTCTTGCCCTTTCTCACCCTCTATGCTTCTTTTCAGAAGTGTCGTGCAGGATATCAGCGTCAGACTATAAAATAGAGGGCTTTGCTGAATGTTTTGTGCTACTGTGAGCGCTCCTCTGTTGAGCCCTGGGCGAATGTCTTTCTGGAAGTTGGCATAACTTCTGTTCTCCATGTGGCCGTCTCCACCATCCCGCAGTCCCTGCATGCATGCTGATGTGCGTTAGACACAGTACTGATAGGCACTGGCGCTCCGATTGGTTGAGTAGGGCCTCCTCATCCTGATTGGTTGTTTTGTTCGCATCCCCCCACCCCCAAGCCTGGAGGTTTAGGCAGTCACAGGGACCTGAGTTTGTCCTCAGAGAACCTCCTGTGTTGATGGCTTCTAGCGTATGCAAATACTACAAAGGAGTGTTCCAAATTAGCATCACTGACCTTCAGTCCTCCAAAGAAAGAAATTAGGATTTGTCTTCCATAAAAGACTCCAAGGCTTTGTCTCCATTACATTCTTATAGACTTTTTTTACTTAGCTGTGCCCTTCAGCTTAGATTTAACTGGATTGTTCTTACAGTAGAATGTAATCAACAGCTGAACCACAATGCGAGTGCACTCTCTGACACACAACACTGTGATTAAATGAATTCTCATCTCTCTCTGAATTAGCTCAACTGATATTAGGGCTCGGGGAATAAAAGAGTGTGTCAATATGAACCTAAAAAAATGATGTAGTCATCTGTGTCTTCACACCGCTCTTCAGTCATGTATTCGCACAGTATCAGAGGGTGGGTGAACTAAATTGACTTTGCACCTCTCTTCTGAGCCTGGATTAGGAACTAATTTCAAGGTCTTTTATAGTGTCAATTAAACCCACTGTATCAGTGGTACTTGGGAGAGGCGACTGCAGGCTCAGTGCTGGGTTGAAATGTCAAACAGACAATTATGCCGCTGCGCATTTGAACAGGTAATCTACGGTGGCCTGGAGGAGGGGGCACACTCTGGCCTTGATGCTACCCCCATGCTCCCCTCTCCCCACACACACACATACACACACTGACACACACTCAAAAAATATATTGTTGTAGTGCAGTGATTAACACAGATAAATAAAACATGAGCAAGCCATCGGAGGCCTGGTACTAAATAGAGCAGATGGTTGGCATTGCCTGAGCAGACTTTAACTGAATCCGCTCCCCAGCAGATGATTCAGCCAGAGTGGCCAGCCCTCACCACCGCCCGCTTCCACTGGCCTGACCCGATCTAGTTCATCGGGCATACGGACCCTTATGACGTGGGTCGACATGGACCGGTTCTGTTTGATCCGGATCCTATTTATGGACATGCTTGGGTACTAATTAAACCTTCATGGATTTCCACAGATGCAACATATCCAGATTTAAGCAACAGCTGCTGTTGTGCTGTCAGTTAGACAGGGTATCTATAGCAAACATGGATGAGAATCAGTTGAGAGAAGTGTATTGCCAAAAATGGACTGATCAATTCAAAGAACTCTTTTTATTGATGGAAGTAAAAGTTTTACGTTTCTTCTTCTGTTGAAGTTTTGCTTTGTTCTTCTTTCTGCCCAAAGTGCATCTGCACACAACAAACACTGACTCAGCCCTGCCCAGGGGATGCTTGTGTCTCAAAGGTTCTGGAAGTTTCTGTCAGCGCCTCCTTTGAGCTCAAAGTCCTGCCTCTTATTGACAGCGACAGAGGCAATGCCTCATCAATGGCTCTGGCGGCGAGGTGTGCAGGTGTGAGACAAGACATCAATAGTGACCCCGCGTCAGTAAGCTCAATTTCTGCAATCAAACGAGACCGATTCCTTTGGGACCGTGCCATCGGCAGCATTTTCTTCACCTGATTCCACTGAAGGCAGCAGGAGTCGAGTGCGGTGGCCGCGCTACTGAAATTTAATCAGCCTCGTTTTCTATTCACATGTTCGATCATACATTACTGCACCTTGGGGTGAGACGTCTAGTGACATTTGCATGTTGCAGGAAAAGGGAACTGACGATGTGAAACAGCTCCAATTGAAATGCGTGATTATGAATTGGTCTATACATGCCCTTCGTTCCACAACCCCAGCTGAAATTAAATTGACAGAAACAGCCTATTAATTTTCTGTGACAAGCCGCTCATCTCCTCCTGTGTGTATCTGATAGCAGTGTGTCATGCAGCACGAGAGCTAGATATTTTCTCTCAACGTATCTCCTAATTCCACCCTCATGAAGATTGTTTCACCATACAGCCAGTGCTGTTCTGCACACGTTTAAAAATATCACTCTATATATAAAAATAGGACAGCATAGGAAAATGGAATAGGTGTCTATTTGTAAATGCATTTTGAACCCTAAATGTATATATTTTCATAATACAAGCTTGACTTCATGTCGGGCATCCTTATTACCATTATAGTGACATTTATCATTAACATGATCAATTTGTACAGATTATTTTTTTGGTTTTTGAAGGTGTTCCAAATTGGTATGTTCTTTTCTTTAGTTCTACTTAAGCATGCAGTTTGCCATTGTATTCTGAGGTTAATGAAAGCCTTTCTTCACACAGTCCATACCTGACTGCATGGCAGGTGACACGACTGTTTCTTACCCCCTGTCGCTTTTCCCCCTGAATAGCAGCAGATGAGACAAAGGAGGCGCTAATCTGTGCAAAAGCATGATGTTTAATTAGCTCCCCACTGACACAGGTTCAGGAAGTTTCCTCCTGCAGTGAGGCAAAGTGGATCCACTGTGGCTTTTTTGCCTCTTCCCTGCTTTTGGTTGGCATTAAAATTGCATCCAGGTGGGGTGAAGCTGGGTCTTCTTTGCCGAGCACTCACCTTCCTCATATGAGAGTTTAACCCCTGAAGAACACGCGGCTCCTTGGCCCCATTAGAGGAGGCACCGGGCCCCAGCGACTGAACTGCTGTTCATGATTTATTTAGCAGTCTGTTGCACATGGATGTATTCTCAAAAGAGACGCAGCCTTGGGAGAGGCGAGTAGTCATAACTTGTAAGGTTGATGTGGCAACAATGGAACTCCTCGGTCTCAGCCTGCTGCACTACAGGGCTTTCAGTGCAGTCCGTGTTTAGTCAGAAATACAGAAAAAATACACAACCGTGAAAATACTGTCTTTATATGCCAGACATTTAGCAGCACAGCAAAGAGAAAGGAAAGAAGAGATGGTGAAGTGTTTAAGAAAGATGAAGAGAAGAGAGGATGAGATGAGTGGAGGATGAGGAGCCATTGGTCTGGAATACACAGCTCTGCCGAGGCAACCCTCTGGAGGATTATATAGTGAGCTCCCACTCCCCTGTCAGTCAGCCAGGAAAACGCTTCATCTTGGGGGTGGTCGCAGACACCAGGAAGGTTACAGTGGGGTCAGAGGAGTACATCCAAAAGCAGAATGAAACAGATACATTGAAACACAATTAAAATGCACAATGCCCCCACTGCTATTCAGAACACCCAATGTCATAGGGCAAAGAGATGTGATTCGTTGAATGTACAAAGCTGAAATCATCGGCAGGTCCCATTTGGACACTGTTGACATTTTGTCAAATCTTAATTAGGGGCTATAACTCCCGGTCCTTTCATAAGTTTGAGAACATAATTTAATGAGATAGCAGCTTCCCGTTGCTAGGTAACTAGTTTGGGGGGAAATCCTGTCATGAAGTATTTAAAATGCATCATTAATTACTCATTTTTTCTTCTTTGGAATGAAAACTGGCTTGTTGGATTTAAAACCGTTAAAATATCTTATTTTCAGCTTTTTGACAAAACATGGAAAAAGTGAAATGGTACCCAGGTTGTTTTGGTCCACGGCAATATTGTGTGTAAACATAAAATTATCTTTTCGGGTGGATGGTGTGTGTGTGTGTGTGTGTGAACCAATGTAGGTGCGAAGCTCCACATAACCTCTGCGAGCACTCAACAAACGATGTGGGAGACGAGTGGGATCCACCCCCATATGAAAAGGGGGTTATTTATAGAAAGCACGGATTATCTGCAAGAGAGCTTGTTTTATTTCAGTCCTCGTGGCTCAGTTTGGATCTCCTCAATTGACCTGTCGCTAAGCGCCACCCTTAGAACACTGATGAGCCAATGACAGTCCAGCCTCAACTGAACTCGGACATCAGCTCGGACAACTCCATAGGAAACAACAGGGAGGAGGCATAAAATGACAAATTAATGGTTATTTATGGAGTTTATTAACTCAAAAAAAAAAAAACCTACGGATAACCATGGTCAAACGTTTTGCATGGGGGACGTGTAATACTGATAGCCGGTACCCCGAGAGGCTAGAAAACGGGGTATATTTTCATCAACAGTAGCCTACAGCAGCGGTCCCCAACCACCGGGCCGCGGCCCGGGACATTACTAACCGGGCCGTAGCCTACGACATGAGTTTAAAAAAAAAAATGCATGCAAACTAAATTCAATTTAATTCGCAATAATGTCACGTTTTTACATGACATAGGCCTATATGCAGTTGTTTGATTGCACGCATGTTTGCATTTTGCAAGGTCTATTTTCTTACGTCTGTCTGTCCCGCCTTCAACACTTTTACATATTGCTTTCAGCGCTGCGCAGCCTCAGGTCAGCTCATTTCACCTTCTTAGCGAAAGGTAGTGTCACACGAAGTTAGCTAAACTGCTAGAATGAGCAACAAAAAACAAGCATCTTTATCAGGTCACTGGCCAGAGTGTTTGAGTTGCGAGAGCCGCTGCAGAGATTTCTTACAGAAAAAAAGTCACAGTTAGCTGCACATTTTAATGATGAGGACTGGGTGTCAAAACTCGCTTACCTGTGTGACATTCGGGTTGCTTAATGACCTCAACCTGTCAATCCAGGGGAGAATGACGACTGTCTTTAAACTGGCAGATAAAGTCGCTGAATTTAAAGCCAAGCTTGATTTGTGGGGACGACGAGTGGACCGGGGTGTATTTGATATGTTCTAAACAGTAGTGGGGGTTTTGGGAGAGACTGAGGCAGGGCCCTTTCTCTCGCAGCTGGTGCGCGATCACCTTGTTGCGCTTTCAAATGAGTTTGAGCGCAATCGACTGGACATTTTAAACACACTGAGGGTGTCACTGTCTTCCATCACCCCCAGATGGAACCTTCTTGTTACAGGGAAACAAGCACAGGGCTCCCACTGATTATATTCGTAATGCACGTTTAGTTCCCATGTTTTGTTCCCATATTTTGTTAAGCATGTTCACACTTATAGATGTAGCTTCAAGTTGTTCAATATTCATAGTTCATATTGTTCAATTTTCACTTCTTCAAGTTCAGGTTTTTTACATGTTTAAGAGATCGTTACCTTCACTGTTCATAGCTACATAACTGGAGCTAGTTCTTTTCCAGTAATGCGCATGCACAACACATATGTAACATGGAACCACCCCCCGCCAGTCCGTGAAAAAAAAAATAGGAAACAAACCGGTCCATGGTACATAAAAGGTTGGGGACCCCCTCGCGTTTGCAACAGCTCGACGTAATGTAGGCTACTAAGCCAACAACGTGGGCACAGGTTCCCTGTTAAATCCCAAGATGAAAATGCTCATTAACCAACTACTATATTCTTACTACATCAAATATTAACGTAACCTAACATATCTTAGTATCAATCTTCCACTAGCTAGCTAGCATTAACGTCAGTGGTTTTTGCAGGTGATTTGCATGGCTACTTGCCACAACTGCTTGTCACCTTGTATGTATTCTAAAGTTACCCCTCTATAGCATAATTAAGTCCCTTTTGATAGCTTCTGGAGGAAAGTAATTCCTTTATCGACCAAAACGTCCTCAAAGCCTGCTTTCATATACTGTCAGCTGCCATTGTCCACAATGTAGCCTATTTCTAATCAAGTCTGGTTTGTTTGTCCGAGTTTTCGCACGGTAACAATGGGGGGCGGGGCTTAGCGACAGGTCAATTTATGAGGCTCTCTGTCAGTATGCACCGTGCTAGCGAGCAAGCAAGCACACTTCCCTGAGAATACTGCCAACAGATGGGTGAATAAAAATGATGTCATTTCTGTGGACTCAAGCATCAAATCTCTAAAAAGAAAGTCCCTGAGGGCAAGCGATATGATAAGCTTGTCCTGATTTTGTAGACTTGAGGAAATGGTTTCAGATTGGCAAGATGGTGCGCTTGCGTATGATGCAGGTAATCTAAGAAAATTGCAGTAAACAGTCAGTGAAAGACAAGCTCTTAAAAACTCACCCCCATGTTATTTGTAAGTAGTACCGAGGATGAACTTAACCACAACAAAGGTTACAGAGATGGCCACAGATGGGTGGCTTATTGAAAGAGCCATGGAAATTTATGTAAGAGTGTGAAGTACTTTTGGAGTGAAATGCCAGTATTTAGTCTTAGTTGTACAACACACACACACACACACAAACATACATACATACACATACACACACATATACAGCAATGCAATAAACTAAATGGAGAAAGGAAAGGTGTGCGCCACACAGGGGCCAATGAGTTCTAGCGAGCGGTGTGTGTGTGTGAGAGAGTGTGTGTGTATGTGTGTTTGTGTGGTCTGCCTTTCTCCGTCTGTGGCTGGCCTGGTCAGCTGGGGATTAGAGCCGACCCGAGACGGCAGCCTGACTCAGGTGCAGTCTGCACCTCAGACAATAGCCCTCTCACACCGCCGAGGAAAGGGCACATCTGGATCTGTGTGTGTGTGTGTGTGTGTGTGTGTGTGTGTGTATGTGTGTGTGTGTCTGTGTGTGTCTTGAGTGTGTGGGTGGTTTTGTGTCTGTGCTGCTGTGTCAAAACGAGAGAAATGGAGTGAGAAGGGGAAAAGCTGTTTTTCCTTCATGTGTTTGGATATGTCTGTCTCCCTTTGACCTTGTTTCTAATTATGTCTTTGACTGTGCCAGGCTGCCGAGGTGGATTATGTGTTTTATGTCTTATCTACCCTTTGCCAGCCTAGGCTTATGAGGTAAATAATGACAGTTACAGATACATACTGTACCATTACTCCCATTAACGATTATGTATGCTTCATAGAATTTTATATGGAAAACATGTACATACTGTATATAAAGCCAAATAAATATGTTAAAATAGACGTTACAAGATTGTAGTCAGGACATTTGCAACAAATGGGTTTGTTTAGGTTTGGTGTTGTTTACTTTGTAGCATTCTGAATATAAAAGAAGGCCAATGACCTGAAATTATTGAATAAAGCTGTTGTCTCTTGTGATGGTTCTTTTTTTTCTTGGATGCACAAGACGGAACTAGACAGGTACATAGGAAACAAAACAATTGAATCCATTGCAGCATTTTTCCTCGGCTGTGCACTTATAATGAAATTGTCAACAGAAGGCCTAAGATAAAAGTGTTTTTTTTTTTATTCATATCTTTGTGGTTCATTTTTATGTATCATGACTCTCCACTGAGTGAGAAGCGTTATGGTTATATTCTGTAATGTAGAGCACACTAGTGCATGTCTTTATATATTATATATTATATGCACATCATACCGTTTCACAAATATCACATAACTACTAAATAGAAAAACCTTTGCAGACTAGATGCATCCCCCATTAAGCTGAATAGATAGTACTGTAAATGGACTGCCCTGACACAACATTTATTCTAATGAATGTTATGAGAATGGAACTTGACACAGCATGCCGTGTGATGACAGGGGACACACATAAGCCCTTCATACTGCCACACAGATGATGCTGAGTTTGTTTCTCTTGTGTGGAGGTATCATGAACCTGCAACCTGCTATGCAATGCCACTGCCGCGGGCATCAACAAACAGCCCTCTGCTCCCTCTCCTCTCTCCTCTCCTCTCCTCTCTCCTCCCTCCTCTCTCCTCTCTCCTCTCCTCTCTCCTCTCCTCTCCTCTCTGCGCCTCCCCTCCCCTCCTCACTCTCCACACTCATTGTGTTTACACATATTCACGCCAAATGACTCATAAGTGCTCAATCCAAGCTGCTATGATATACAAAAGCAGCAGGATAGATACTGGCTATCTTTGAAATGTTCATGTTTTATTTTTTTTATTATTATTATTTTTCCAACGGCACGGTACATTTCAGGGGGCTTTAAGGCACGGCACAGATATAGACACAGACACATGGGCATAGATTATGGTACAGGCTGCACTCTGTGTTGGAGAAATATATGTAAATACGACTTCAAATGAGTCTTCACACGCCTCCCAGTTCCAGTAGGCCTACTTGGAAGGCAGTCAGCTGGTGCCATCTCATCAGGCTAACATCTGTGTGTGTGTGTGTGTGTTTGTGAGTGAGAGAGAGAAAGAGAGAGAGTGAGTGGATCCTGCACGCCGCAGGTACCCGGGCAGCTGTGTGTTTATCCGCTAAAATTGCTGGCTCTCCATGAATTATTCCTCACTCTTGTTGGGCCGCGGTCTACTTAGGAGCACTGGTGCTTATGAAGCCGGTGCCTGATTTATGTGCAAATAAATGGTGGCTGTACCCTGCACTGTGACCTGTGCCACAATGCATCTAGTTGGTGCAAAACACATGGGTAAAAAAGGGGGATTCCTGAAGCTTGATTTATATTTTCACTACCTTGGCTGTCCAGGAGGAGATATACCATGGACGATGTGTGTGATGGCCTGTCTTGTCCACAGAGCAGCAGGTTTGCAATTCTGAACAGGCAGAAATGCCTTGCTACGATTAATAGGCTTTATCAGACATGTGTCTGTATCAGTCTCAAAGGGAAATGTGTGCCCTCACACCGCCTTCTCAGATTATCTGTGCACAGATAACCAAAGAGGTTACAGGATTCTCGCATGGTCTAGGAGCCTCTTTTCAATATGGAATACAACATGCTGAGAAGCCTCCAATGAGGTGTTAGAGTTCCTGCATACTAAGGGTAGATAGTTTCTATCTAAATGATGACTTATTTTGTTAGTGCAGATGAGACTAAAGGTCAAATTTGAAGAGCATGAGGCAAAATTGCACACATCAAGCCGTTAAATTCTTAATCTAGCTGAGATTCTTGTTTAGACAAAGAAATTAAGTCGCTTTTTAAGAGCAAGTGCTGAACAAAATCAATAGTGAGTGAAGAGCGAGGACACAAAGTCCTCAAGAAGGCCATTAATATCTAGATCAAAGTTATTTTAGAGCTTTGGTTAGCCCTGATTCGAGCATTTGATTCAAGGGCAAGCAAATATAAGCGAGACACGGAGTGAAAGGGAATTAGGACATCAGCAATGCAGCTTTTTGGAATTCATGCCAAGCCTGTTAACCTGTCATCCACCAACCCAGAGACACGGGCAAAAACTGGACTGACATAAGTCAACAGTCTAAATATAGCGGCGGGTATTCTATCCAATGTCTTTGTGTGTGTTTTTTTTTCCGTGATATGAAAACAAACCTCACATAATTGCAAACAGTTGAGCAGCAGCACATCTGTCATGCAGCTTGGCGAACAAAAAGATGAGGTGAGGGAGTTTGCTTAAGGACTGTCTGGGCTCTTGTGTGGCGTTATTGATTGACGTGAAAGTTTAATTAATTACAATGGGGTGTCAAATGCTGAGCTTTATATGAGCATTATTTGTGCAAAGATAGCCGAGTCTGTTTGGATTAACGTACGAATGGCCAGCAAGTTCAACAGCCCATAAAAATGGTTACAAGTGACAATAGAGCCAATATCATTGATGTAAATGAGACTAGCTGAAACAGACTTACACGGTGACAAAATGTGATGTGAACTAAAGCCTATAAACCTTGTTTATCCTAGAGCATATTTGCAGAAGCTGGGAGATTTTGGGATGTATTGATGTTGTAAGCAGCATCTCACTGACTCCAATCCACCACAGGTAGACTAGAGAATAAAGATGTTTATTTTGAAATAGTACATTTACAGGTCATCAGTAAAATTACACAGCCTCTCTGGGAACTGGGTAGACAACCTTATATAGACTTCGGCTACAGCAGCAGGTCACAGGTTACATACTCCGCAGAAAACCTAATGTTGCTCTGGGGAGTTTATCAGTGTAGAATAGTACAGTACAGTACAGTAGAAGTACTTATGCAGTGTACATCAGACAGTTGGGTGTTCTATCCTTGTGTAAAGTTGACATTCATGCCTAAAGAGGATATAAAGGGTTAGTTTACTGACATGTCTAGTGGGTAGGTATATAGCATTGTCAAATCTTGTGCTTTTTTGTTTTCAACACAAACCCACCACAGGCCAGCTGTGGCACTTTCCTCAAAGCCTTTCGCTAAAATCTATAAATACTAGAAAAAAAGCTAGATCTGCTGTGGGTTGTTTTCTTTTTCTGTATATTAAAGAGTTCGGTCCCCTGACAAACAAATATATATGGCTTTCAAAAACAAACGTCAAACCACTTAACAAAAGAAAGAACAAAAGAAGTATAGTAGGTAAAAAAACAACAACACTGGTATTTCCACACACCTCATGCGTCACATGACTGCCGAGGCGTTTGGGGAATTTGCCGCTTGTGGGGCTTCGATGGATGCCACTCTGCACACAAGCAGTAGCAGCCGCCGTGGCGGAGGCCTTCTCCAGGCAGATGATAATGGCGAATGGCACTGGGTGCAAAGATCTCCTTGGTGATAAAGAGAAATTGGCTCTGGGGAGGGAAGCACTCATCCAAGGTGCATTAGCGGGATTTAGGCTCCTCTTGAAGTCTTCAGAGGATAAAAGCACTCAGGGGCGCTAATATGCTGATCCGTCTCACTGCTTTGCCCAAGCAATCCAGGAGAAAGTTATATCAATACAAAGAGGACTGAAGAGTTTACCTGTTTAGTTGCAGTTGATGGCATTAGATGTGATTTATATTATGCATTACTTTCAGATCTGATCTGGTGGGGTTCAAAAGAGACTATGAAATAAAATGGCACTGGCAAATTTTGTCTCTTTCAGGAAGTTCAAATAAAAAGGCAGCAAATAGGAGCTTTATAGAATGTGAACTGAGTCAATACAAAAACTGACGTCAGTATAGTAAGGTAAATTACAAGTAAGCTGCAGTGGCGATGGATGCACCCCTCACACACCCTCTGCTAAGACTAAATAAATAGTATTGTTATTATTGCTTTCTTTAAACAAAGATGGGCAAATCCTTAGCAGAGATTTCATTTCCTGTGATATTTCTGTGTGGCAGTTGGCTCGTAGAATGCTAAATAACAGGGAGGGAATTGCCACAACACTGTCTATCAAACACTGACATTTCACACATTTGATCTGATCCTCGTTGCAGGGAGACCTCATGCTCTGGAATGATTAAAGTCGAAGAGGTGAGACCTTTCTTCAAATCCCAGCATGTTCAGTAGGGTACAAGTAATATTCCTCTGTATTTGTTTCATACTGTGCACTGAAGTGTTGTGTAATAGAATGCAAGTTGAATGTGTCGTAACAAGAATAGTATTGTCCTTTCTTTTAAAAAACGTTGAACAGTGTTTTTGTATCTATCAATGATATATATGGAGTAACAGAAATTCTGCCTTGAAGGAACTGTGGAAACCAGGATAAACATAAACAAGGTAATATATTAAAAGTTAAACATTTGTGCCTATTACCTCTGCCTAGCTAGGACAATTTAGAACATGCATAAAACATCAGCAAATATTACCACAATAATCAAGAAAATCACGGAACAAAAACTTCAGATGTGTTCTCTGTGGCATGTTTCTCTTCTGCTACAAACCCGGTTTGTGTAAATTCTCTCCTTTCCCCAGTTTCTTAGCAAGTTCATCCACTAATTCAATAATCTCTGCTGTGAAAAATATATGTACAAACAAGGCATGCCAGAAATAAATAAGAGAGGTTTTAAATAACATGCACTTAGTGTTTGATACATGCCAGATTGTGCTAATTACATGGAACCTGAAGTAATCAAGAGGAATTTGTTCACTGCGTGGATACAGACAATGCATCCAGGAGCAACATGGTGCTTTTGTAAATTACCCTACTACAGATAAAGTTCACATTGTGTGTGCATGTAGATAGACTGTGCATCAGTTCAGATATAAGAACGTTGTCCTTGGATATATATGTAAGTGTTTCAGGGGAGGGGGTGGTGGGGGGGTGAAGAGACGAAGAGGGGGCAGGATGGACATGTCGAACCAGTGTGTTTGTTTGCCCCCTTAGACCCCATCTTCACGTGAAGCGCTCCGAGTTCATCTTACGCAGTTTCGGGGGCAAGTGGCCGTCCATGCGCCCGCCACAGCCCCCGGCCATCCGCTGCAGCTTGGGTGGCAAGTCCGCCACCGACTGGCTCATGGGGTCAGCGCCCATCTTGGCCGTCTTGGCCGAGCCCATGTGCCGGTCGGACGAGTCTAGGTGCCGGTCGGCCTCTAGGTGCCGGTGGGCCTCGGCCACGCCGGGCACCGAGCTGATGCGCTGCAGCTTCATGGGCAGGTCGCCCAGGCTGTAGGTCATCTCCGACGCGGTGCTGCTCATGCGCAGCAGCTTGCGCGGAAGCCCGTCGCGGCCGGTCATCTTCTGCAGCTTGGCCGGCAGCTTGCTGGTGGCCGCGGCGGCGGCACTCTCCGTGTCCTCCAGGAGCTCCAGGCAGTCCAGGCTGTTGCGCTCGCCGCTGTTGCACAGCGAGGGCGCCATGAGTGGTGAGGACATGAGCAGAGCCTCCTCCTGCTCCTTGACGCTGTAGGGTGGCGTGGGCACCTCGAAGGTGGCGTGGAACTGCGAGTAGTCCACCTTGAAGAAGCCCTCCTCCAGGGAGATGACCGGGAAGAAACGGTGGCCCCACAGCACCTCGTCCTCCGTGTAGGAGGTCCTCGCCTGGCACGTCATGCCTGTTCATACCGACGAGAGATGATAAAAAAAAAATTAAGGTACAAAAATTACAACAAACAACAAACCCACATTCTGTTTACAGCTCTTTCAGGTGTCCAGTGCAGATGAGTCCAATCTATCATCCAGACCCTGGTCAGATCCTCTCACACATTCAGTCATTTAAAATATGCAGATTTGGCATTTTTTTTTACCAGACAGATACTGTAGATCAGACTTGGGCAATGGTGGTTTGTGATGGGTGTTTAATGTTCCCTGTTAGAGATGAATGTCTCCACACACCTATCTATATCCAAGCCTCAGCAGAACCGTTAACAGCTTTTAAGTTTTTAGTTTTAAGTTTTTAATGCAACCCACCCGGAGGTATAGGCTATTTTCAACCAATTCTCTGACTCTATACTGGGGCCCTGAGTGTTTTTTACCTGCACACTGCAAAATGGAACTAAAGAGCTGATCTCCCCCCAAACTAAATGAGTGCTGCACAACACAGCAGATCTTTTTGTATTTGAAAATAATGCTGAGAAATGAACACTAATGTGATGTGATAATTGGATAGATTACTTTCAACAGGCACCAAAGGCACAGCCTGGTTTCACACTTAGATAATGCCTGATCAATTATTCATTAAAATCAATACAGACACCGTCTGTGATCGATGAACAAATGCCATTGTGAAAAAGGTATGGCAACACAACACAAAATGGATCACCATTGAAGTCTCTTGAGGTCTCTGAAGCAACCACAGAGAAAGTAGGTACTACATGTTTTAAATAACAAGCTTTCCATAATGCAAAACTAAAACCCTATTAGACATATATTACACTTTTACTCTCATTTCTTTAAGCAAGTCAACAATAAATCTGCTTCATACTTCTATTTTATAGCGATCTATACTAGGCAATAGGCTGTTAATTAGATGTGTATGGCATTGGCTATGGTCAACTATGAGGTCCTTAATCTTTTAGCGCTTCATCTTCTCTTCATCTTCCACATCCTCTCCCCAGCAACGTAAGACAACAGATTAAGATAATGACTTACTCTTAAGAATGAACCCCACTGGGTATTCACACACAGGAAATGAGTAGGCATAGCCTGTAGCCATTTGTTAAGTGTCTCTTTAAAAAAGTCTCAATGCAGTCTTTGTATTCCCTTTTGGTGATCTGACAGTTATGAATTAGAGGATCAGCCACTAAGAGATATCAGACAAAGCTAACAAAAAAAAAAAAAATTGTCCCCGCTTTCTTTGGATAGCGGATTTTAACATATTTTTATAACAGATTAAATATCCATCAGCTACGCCTTGCTATCAACTATCTGTTAACTCAAAAGTCATGACTTGACTCTAACTCTTCCTATTAAGCCCACCAAAAATTATCAGATTGTGGAGGAATCTCAAAAAGGTTGCTAAAGAAATGAGGGCATATTTAATTAGCTAGGGGCATCATGCTTACCTGTACCAATAAGGAAATGTTCAAATTCCCCACATAATCCAAAACAAACAGATGAAAATGATACAATTGTCTGGTTTACCCTATTATATTCCAAGAATATAATAGGGTAAACCTAGAAGAAGGTAATTTACCTTGTATAATTTATGTTAATTGGGACTTCCCTCACTTTTTAAAAAACATGGGCACACTAGTTTTTTAGTTTCAGTTAAAGTTGCCTCAGAAATAAATGTAATTGAATGCAAATGTAATATTCTTCATATTGTACACCCTTAGCTGGAATCTAATTGGTCACCTGCCTACTATGTGGTAATTGGAGCATAGCATACATTTGTTTTTTATGCTATGTTTAAATAAACAGGTTTAATACTAAACCCTGGGCTTCATCAATATTTGCTATCTTAACAATACTTCTGCAGCTGACCTGCTCCATATAACATTTCCTTTGATGTGTCATTTGATTGCTGCAATGATTCTGGTGGTACCATAAATAACCCCAAATCACTGGCAATAGATGGCTCTCACATTCATTTATACACACACATTTTTGACTATTATACTGTATATGCAATTGCAATCTGATACATGTTATTTATGCTTCATAGTTACTCAATCAGTTGTGCTGGTCTTGGTGTCACGCCAGGAGAAAATGTTCTGTCTTGGCATTGATCAAATTAGAGGTCTTGGCATGCTATTTGCTATTCGCAAATGCGAACACTCAGATGTGAGCATGACAGATGTCACACCAGCACCAGCGAAAGTGACTTAATTAAAAACATTTCATTACTTGAACAGAATTCACAACCACTGACTGCAAGGCTGGAGAAGTCTTTAAAGAGGTTATTTTGCATCATCCTCATTCAATATTTAAAACCACATTTGCTTGTTTTTCACATTTTTATGAGTTGTTGTTAAGGACACCATTTACAGAAAGACTTTCTTCCTTCTTTCACTGCAAGTAGTGCCAACAGTGCTGTTTAGGGGGTCTTTGCAAAGGGGTAAGTATTAACTGTAATCTAGTTGGCATACTGATTTTAAACATAGACTCTGTGTGTCACTTTCAGCCATAGTGCCTGAAATCCTGATCAACACACAAAAAATGAACAAAAAACATTGTTAATAACAGATTTACACATTAGATCTACACCTTTAATCCTTAACCACCCTGTGAATCCAATCTTACAAAACACAGGAAAATATTAAATGTATTAAGTAGTATACTCATTGACCCCTGAAGACCACAGAAATGACATCCGACCTCTGAATTTCACCTTCAGTGGAAATAAAACTGCAAGCCAGCGGCACTTAAGCAGCTGCAAGCACCATTCGTACCCATTAGCCACAAAGAGGTTTTGGAATGCATACATCAAACACTGTAATTAGTCAATAATGCTTGAGTGGTATTAAATGAATATGGGTCCATATAATTAAGTGTCTGTTAATGAGAGGGTAAACTGTGCTTCAGTAGGCTTCTTAGACATTCCGCTCTGGCTTGACCATACTCTCAAGGTCACAAAACAATTTGGCAATGACAGCTCATGACAGTCACAGATGTGTGTGTGTTTGTGTGTGTGTGTGTGTGTGTATGTGTGTGTGTGTGTGCGACTGAACATCGAGTGCGGTTGGGGCATTTCCGCCGATGATTTCTGCTTTACTGGACGAGCAGGATGCGAGTTCTTTTCAGCATATGGAAATATGCCGCCGCCATGACTAAGGCAGTGTGAGCCGATAAGAATTCAGGGCTGGGAAACCAATTGAGGATAAGAATCAGGAGAGCTGTGGTCATTTGTGTCATACAGTTTCCCTCCACTCCAGACTACCGGCTGGAAGAGAGGCTTCGCACTGTTTCCCTAAAAAGCCGTAGAGGAGGCCAGTGCTCCTGTTATTTCATGATTTGTCAACACAGCCATTTTTTTGTTCAGCTCTTCAATATTAATATTACTGGGGTACACTGCACTGCACAAGCCAGAAACATCAGAAAAAATACCATTAGAAGGGGATAGCCAGGATCCATGGGAAATGACACATTGAGGATATGAGAAATTCTAAAGTTGATTTATGTTGCCTCCATAACAATGTAACATGAAGTGAAACCTGGTTATTCATACCATATATTTCAAAACAAAGAAGCAATTGCTTTATATTTAGGCTGACTAATTCCATTCTTGGTTGCTATATGAAGAAAGATATTCTAAGCATTGCCTTGAGTAAAAAACCATCAGGGTAACATGCAAAGGATCACAGAAAATAATGAAGATGTGGGCACATTTTATTTTATTTTACTTTTAAGCTATGATTGACTACAGTATGGAAAAATAATGAAAGCTCATATGTAGGTACAAAGTCTCAACTCCCACTATCTGCAATACAGAAAGGCAATCATAACAGACAATGAAAAAGAAAAAAACGCTTGTGTGTTATGTAATTATAAGTCACACCTGACTACAACTGAGAGTTTCTATGACAACGACTTCTCCCAGCACACACATATGGCAGGCTATATAAGAAAACAACAATAGAGTACTTGTGAGCATTGCAAAAGGCAAATAAAAACAACCATACACACAACTAGATGTACTGTACCGCACACAACTAGATGTACCACAGTTTATGTGTGTGTGCGTGCCTGTGTATGTGTGTGTGCGTGCGTGCCTGTGTGTGTGTGCATGTGTACTGTGTGTGTGTGTCTTTATTTGTGTGTGTGTTTATGTGTGTGTGTTTATGTGGTGTGTGTATGTGTGTGTGTGTGTGCGTGCGTACAGTATGTGTGCATGCGTGTTTATGTATGTGTGCCTGCATGTGTGTGTGTCTGTGTCGGTGTGTGTGTAGCTGATATACAGTAGACCCCCAAGAACGGAATTCCACGAAACTTGGCATGCATTCAGAGGGTGAATGAACCTACAAAAAAAAGAAAGAACAAAAGAAAAAAAAAAGAAAATCCTCAACAGACAAAAGAATGGCAACAAATGATACTGCCCTCTGTGCTGCTTATATCTCCCATAAGCACTTCTTACAACCATCAGAGGACAAGCTAATGTCTAGAATTACTCCAGTGACTGATGAATTAATACTGGAGAAAGGGGATGCATCTCTCGTGTTACCGTTACACAGCAGAGACAGATGTGGGAGGAATCCCTGAATGGCTGGTAAATAGCCTCTACCTAGAAATAATCACATTTGAAATGTACACTTACAAGACGAACAACAACCCTTCAATTGCATTAGCTGACATAAATGCTGGGTTGCGGGGCGTAGAAGCGGGAAGACGGGCGTATGTGATTTGCGAGTATACAGTACATCGAGGGTTGCATATACATCGGCGTGGAGGAGGGATGAGAGAACGGAGGGGACTTGGCAGGGTTTCTCTGCGGCAGCTTGGCAGAGCTACTGGCACACAGAGGGGTGCGAGGATGAGGGAGAGAAACAGAGAGAGAGAGAGAGAGAGAGAGAGAGAGGGAGAGAAAGAGAAAGAGAGAGAGAGAGAGAGAGGGAGAGAAAGAGAGAGAAAAAGAGCGAAAAAGAAAGAGAGACAGGAAGAGAAAGAGAGAGGAAGAGAGAGAGAAAGAGAGAGGGAGAGAGGGAGAGAAAGAGAGAAAAAGAGCGAGAAAGAAAGAAAGAGAGACAGGAAGAGAAAGAGAGAGAGAAAGAGAGAGGGAGAGAAAGAGAGAGGGAGCGGAGGCTTGATGGAAAAGGCGGAGGCTCATATCCATTTTTCCAGCATGGCTTTGACATCCTTCACGCCTGTCACAGAGTGAGTTCACCTCGCTGCTCCAATGCTCTGCCCATGCATTATGTATTGCCATCACGATGCACAACCCCCCCCCCACACACACACACACAATGCCAAACTAAAAAAAGAGCCTGATTTGAATTCATGTTTACAACAATTAAAACACTGTCTCCCATGAGGCTAATCCTGACGCACATGTGCACTTGCATGAGATCCTATTGCAACTGCGATTGATGAGATTACCATAATTCTGGGCTTAAACCCTTGAAGGCAAGACAATGTGATGGAGAGACTGACAGAGTGAGAGAGAGAGAGGGAGATGGAGATAGAGAGAGAGGGGGAGATGGAGAGAGAAAACAGGAGGTGGGCTTTTAGAGTGACCTCTCATCTCGTCTTATGACACAGGGATCAGTGGCTGCAAGACATCTTCGCATACATGTACACAACGACACACACACACACACAGACAACAGAAAGAGGCTGTCAGAACATCTTCCAGACGGGCACCCTGGGATTTACTAGGCAACTCAAGTGTTCTAAATAAGAAAGGCAGGGAGGAAAGAGACAGCATGGATCTGGACAATCAACTCGGCGCACAGCTGCAAACCAGCATGGCCTGCGTGCGGGCATCACAAAACAGCCTCTGCTGCCTGGCCTTGAAAGGGAAAAATCAGCCTTCACCTACACCCTCTTACTCTCTCTCTCGCTCTCTCTCTCTCTCTCTCTCCTCGACAGTGCTCCTGTTTCGTCACATAAACAACAAGCCCTAGTTGGTTAAACTTATTACTGAAGAGCTGGAAGGGGTGGGGGTAGGGGGTGGGGGTGGGTGTCACACATTTGGACTTGCCTATAATCCCTGCCTGGGTGAAATTAAATATTTAAAGGCAGCGTTGCGCAAGATTAGCACGAAGAGAGGGAGACACAGAGGGAGAGCGACGGAGTGAGGCGGAGGGCGGAGCGGCGAGGGGCGAGAGGAGGACTCCTAAAGTCTTTAAATGGAAATCAGTCTGTACAATTCACCACATTGCAAAAACGCTTACAGTGAGTTAGTAAAAATAGGCTTCTTTTTTTTTGTGACGGAATTTCGAGTATGCCTACTCTGTGACACTTGTGTGCATGAAAGTGTATTCCCCCTACACCTATACAACCACCACAGCCACAATTCAGATCTACAAAAGCAATCATTTGTTTCTATGGTGACCACCATCAGCTGTTGGAATCCAGTTCCTCTCCCCAAAACCTGCTTTGGCTGGATCCCTTCCCCCAGCGAAGGATTCAGATCGTCTGCTTACAATACCGGTCTCCCCTTCATTCGATGCCGGCGCAGTCCTCAATCAAAACGGCGACTGGAGACTGTAGCCCTCCGAAGGGTAAAAACCACAAATACAGGTTGTTGCTGTGCTGAGGCTGAGGGGGGCTTGGCTCCACAGTCCACATTGAGGGAAATCCATTGCCTGAGAAGAGCCACGCAAGAATGGCGATGTACCACCAACGTGGGGGGATGGGGAGTTGCTCTGAGGGGCTGAGTGCTCCAGCAATAACACAAGCAAGGAGGCAGACCAGGCGAAAGGGCTGGTGGAGAGGAGTGTCTGCGAGAAGTGAGCAATGTGGGTCCAGACAAGCCAAGATTGCAGCTGAAGAAAGAAAGGAATATGAGGGAGCGAGAGGTGATTTAACACAAGAGGATGGAGAGAAAGAAAGGCCAGTATTAAGGGGGGGGCAGCGATTACCTTAAGTCTCTGCGAATATTGGCCCCCGAGGCCGAAAGTGAGAGACTGAGGATGTGAGAGAAACCCAGTGTATATCGCACGGCTGCTCATAAGGCAGAATGCCGCTTGTGAGAGCGGGTATCAGTGTACCGGAAGTACGGACTGATGTGTGTCTCACTGATGGTCACTGAAGCAACACATGGAGAGACTGAAATAGAAACAAACACAAACACACACACACACACACACCTCTAGAGCATCATCTCACGAGAGGGCTCTTCTGAGAACAACACGTTCATGTGCTTGTGTGTTTAGACCCAAATCGATTAATGTGGACTTCAGGGACACTCAGACAAGATCAATCAATAGTGCCAGGAACCCAAACACTAAAAGCTAAGCACAACCTTTATCACTGATGATAACAGACCACCCCAAAACAGACATCCCCTCTCTGTTTGACCACGGTTTATCCACCCGAGGTCAGAGCGCTGTCATCCTGAGAATGCTCCATCTTTGCCTGCCGTTAATTAAAGTACCATTACTATTTTGCCTGAATCCCTTCTATTTGTCTCATTAACTTCATCATTTACTTTGTTTTCTGTAAAAAAAAAAGTTATATTCTTCATCAAACAAAACAAGTACAAAGAGAAATAATGCTGTCACTTTCTCTCTTAGTGTGCCTCTCATGATCTGGATGATCAAAATACTTTTCCATCATTGAAAAACTCTTCCACACTCCAATTATTGTGATGTATAAGTCAGAAAGACAGTATTTCTGACATGGCAAAGCAATCAGGATATGGCCTTCATGACCCCAACACTCTTGAAGAGGCATTCGATCCCTAACACATCTGAATAGTCCAAACAAGCATTGTGTTTGTGGGACATTACCTTTCTGACCGTCATGTGCACTCTGGGGCCAATTATCTCTGAATTGTGCTCGAGCATAGCAACTGATTCTGTGTCATGGCCCTTTCCTTTGAGTTGCTATACCACCCCAAAGATATAAATATATAAGAACATACACACATATATTGTGGTAATATTTATACAAATATATAACTACAGTACAACAAATATATATATAAACAAATGTCCACTGTGGCGTGACGACTACTCCACAACCTCCAGTGATTTATTGCTATTCAGCAGAATCATGACAAATCCCTAAAGAGACAATTACCTTCCCCCTTCCCTTTGGGAACAGCACATGGTTCACCCAGAGTGTGCAATGAATCCCTGATGCCAGAGATAGTTCATTGCTATGTCAATTATGAGGAGTCGTCTCCCAAGCGCAAATTACTAGATGGGGGCCATAAAATGCTGAAGCCCTCCACCAACTCCTGTCCATGTGTGTCCACGACGGAACACTGGGATGACAGAGAGAGGGTATCCTGCTGGGGAGAGTGCTGGTGAGAAGCGTGCCAACACAAACAGCTCTATTTTTACAGTAATTGTGGGCATTCTTTTATCCTGGGCTACCATTACCAAATGCACCCGAAAAATCCGCCATATACAGCATAGCACAGTCGCTTGATCATTGTGGTGCTGACCGCCTAGTTTCCTCAGGGAACCACATCTAGTTTGTCTCCCAATATAGCCCAGGGATGGCTGTCAATCCCAGAAACTACACATAGGGATCAGGAACACGCCTTAATGATGTTAATGATGTGGTGTGCCCACGTATAATATTCATTTCTGGCCAGTGTATTGTTTAATTAAGCAATGACATTTCTGTCCAATATTACTTGCGTCGTAATCAATCACAGGGACCAGCTTTAATCATATTTAATGCTGGAGCTGATTTTTATAAAGATTTTTCTGCCATTGGCAGTTCAGAAACGCAAGAGGTGAGTTAATAATAAATGAATGAGTGAGAACATGGACAGCTACTGTGAACCTTAAACCGCTTAGGGGAGCAGGAGGGCAGTGAAGACGGTGGCCCAGCGAGCTCCTTGGAGGGGCCCAACACGGCTCTGTCGTGCTCTGACCCGTGGCACATTAGACTTAATTGGAGTCTCCCGTCCTCACCTGCTCAGAAGCCTGACCGCCCCCTGCGAACTCACATTAACCCCCCTGAACCGCAGGGCCGCACGAAGGACACACTCCGAGTGTAATCATTCAGAATGAATTACAGTCACTCACTCTCCCCATCTTCTTCTCTCCTGCTCTCTCTCTCTCTCTCTTCCTCTCTCTACGGGCTGGCTATTCTTCCTGCCTTTGCGGGCTCAACTGCACAGCTATTTACCCGGGGTCTGTTGGCCTGACACCAGGCGCGTGTGCTGCTGATTCCTGGGTGAGACCCAGCTCCATGTCTCCCGGGCGACGCCGTGTTGTTTTGGACACGGTTGTGGCAGAGCACTTATCGAGACCCGGCCATGACATGCCTTGTGGATTGTTCCAATGCCTTTATCTGCTGAAAGAAATACCATCTGACTCAGGATCACAGGAGTGAAATAAGGGTCTACATGATTGTGAGTGTTACAGGGGAGTGAGAAATGGGACTCTCTCTCTCTCTCTCTCTCTCACTCTGTATCTGTTTGTGTGTGTGTGTGTGTGTGTGTGTGTGTGTGTGTGTGCATGTGCTTGCTGTGAGAGGGCCAGTTTTTTCCCCCAAAAAATCAAGAGCAGGACCTGCATCAATCCAGGGGGGAGAAGCAATTGCCTAAAATAAGCCGGCGATTTCGTCTGGTTCGCACTTTGAGAGGCATGTCTCATCAAGCAAATCAAAGTGCTATTCACACATCATCCAGGGAACTGCACTGTCAGAGCAGACAGGCACTGATGGAAAGACGGGAGCAAGAGTTGGTCCTCCGACCCCTCGGGAGAGGGCCTGATCATGTTTCAGCAGTCCACCTCCAGAGACAACACAATGGAGCTAAATATAGACACACTGTCTGAGCTGAAACGAGAATAAACATATTTCACAATTCCAGACAAGGCGTTCACGTAGACTTTATAAACCTCTTGAATGTAACAGAGCGTCATTTGTTTGTTTGCGTTCTTGTCTCTCATTTTGAGGGAGTACTTTTGGGCATTCATGTGAACTCAAGTTGCAGCTCATGCTACGCATGGCAAATAAGAGATTCATGTTGCTTTACAAATCCTCAAAGTGCAGGTGGGCATTCAGACCCATCTGTTTCCCGTTTAATTACGTGTGATGACAAACAGCAGAGACTTGCTTTTCATAGGTTTGCCACAATGGTACCAAATGCAAAAGGAAACAGCATAATGAGAGAGAGCCATAAGCTTTTTAAACAGACAAATGGAACTGAAACAGGAATGTTTTCATTGCATCATAACAAAAGGAGAAGTAACTGTAATTAATATAATTTTTTATGGGAATGGCTGATGCAAATGTATTGCATCTAAAATGAAGATTCACTCCCCCTTCTTTGAAATGTCCCAATTAAGGCAAGCAAACGGGTATGTCCAGAATGCATGCTCCGCCAGACAGGCTTGCAGACACATGCAGACACATTAACAGAGAAAAAAATCCATTGAATTCATTCCAACACAGAGTACTGTATATAGCCTCCTACCACCCACACAAATACTGGCAGAAAATAAGACACACAAACACGCGCGCGCGCACACGCGCACACACACACACACACACACACACACACACACACACACACACACACACACACACACACACACACACCGAGAACAAAACAATACACTCAGACAATATGAATCTGCTACAAAACATGCTAATGATGATAAAGCATATTCACTTGTACCTAAGTGAAGAAACCCTACACTTGAAAGAAAATTATGTCTACTGAGCCCAAGACAAACGCGAGGTGGAGGTACACTGTCAGTACTCCATTAGCTCTACAAATCCTTCTCAGACAGGCATCAGAGTCTTTGTTTTGTAGTAGGCTATAATTTTATCCCCTGCCTCAGCTTCTCTGATTCTTTATGGATTTGCTCAGCAGATATAGTGAAGAGTGGCAGTCCAGGGTACATCACCCCCAGAGAGTAACCGAGTATCCCTCTACGATTTTTGCAAATGTGAAAATAGGTTGGGAGCCTTTCTCGGTCACGCCTCTATAAACATGTAATCAAATGAAAAGAAGGTTTGAGGAGCTCTGCTATACTATTCACGGGTTTGTCGTGTCAGCACTTCGTCGAACAAAATCAACTTTGGAACACACACACTCTGTGGCAAATGTATGAATGGCTACAGAGCAGTTATTAGAATCAAACATTTATGTTCTGCATAATTGCGAGAGAGAGAGAGAGAGAGGGAGAGAAAGAAGAAAAAATAATGCCGATGCGGACTTATGCAAATTATCAAATTCACAGCACACCAACTGTATTCACAGAACTACAAAATTCTGAGAGAGAGAGAGAGGTCACACAGATGGACTGCTGATTTCTGCAAGACGCCTTCAATGCACCCGGCCCGCTGAAAGCAGCCCCACATAGATATAAAAAGATTCCCGCGACTTGTAAAAAGTGTTGCAAGTTTTTGCTGTTCTGATAAAAAGAGGCCCAGAGTGACAGGCAGCACTGATGACTGCTGACGAGGAGGGATCGTTCCTGCTAATGACAAACCTTTCAGTATGTCCGTCACATCCACACACCCAGCTTACTTGCCAAAAAAAACCCAACAACAAAAAAAAAAAACTGAGAAAAGAGGCGATAAGTGGATCCCACTGCTGGGAACAGGGATGAGACCACAGCACAAAACTGCATGATAAATGCATATAATTGCCATGCCATTCAAAATCTGGGGACCTCGATTGCAGTGCAAGTAATTTAACTTCCGAAAATGAGAAATGATCGCAATCTCGCCTGAGTGATTCAATAATGTTGCTTTGCATTACATTTCACAGTTGACAGAGTCTTATCACCTGCAAAATAATTTATCTGGGCTCTCACTCCTACTCATGCTTCCTTTATGCACTTGGGTTTGGACAAGTCCTTCCCTATTTAAGAGCCTCTATGGTTACACTTTCAGTAAGTCACAGCGTTCTTGATACCCAAACTGATACATCATTGGGGAAAACCGTATAACCGCATAATGAGGTAGGAATCTCCCCCACCTGGATGATACCACGGCCACATCTGTGTGCCACTATGTTTACCACACATTGGCTGTCTTGCGCGAAGGTGACAGATGACAGACAGATTACCAACTGGCTGCACTAGATATGATTCAGGAGACTTTTGTAGTGAAAGTGCCCATTGGGTGAAGTGTTGCCAGAACACTGGGGATGCCACCCATACACTTTTACAACATGCATCTTGGGGTTCTTCTATAACCGCAGTGGGCTGGGGCCTCGGTGTAATAGCTCCCATGGGTGCCAGTACCCGGTTGCCAAGCAGCATCCCAATCTTTGCACTCATCAAGACAGGCCAACGGTTGAGTACCTTTACTGACCCTCAGCTTCAGTAGCAACGCTTAACCATACTTAGTCTTCTATTCAGGCACTGACCAGTCTGACACCTGCTTAGTTTCGGCAGGTCACCAGTTGTGAGCTACAGGGCTGTGTGAGAGGAGAAAATAGTCCATTGTTCAGATTTCCCTGGGATGGAACACCGATCATATCTGGATGGCAGGTAATGAGAAGTTCATTTCGCAAGAACATCAAAACAGTAAAACAATACCACATGATACATTCTTGCCACCCAAAAGACTTCTTAATAACATAACACCCTGCTTTAAATGGTATTTGATCTCTGATTGAGCACAAGCTGCCCCTCAAATTCAGATATCATGAACCTGTGAATGCCATGCCACTTTTAAGAACCTCAGTGCATCGGATCCTGTCTTAACCTCTCTGCGTCTGTGCATGCCTGCCTGCCTGAAGCCCTGCACTGCAGAGCTTCACAACCTCCCTCCGTCCCTAAAGCTGTCCTCCTCCCCATCAAAGGGAAAATGTCACATTACATCAAGCCAGCTTCATGCCTGTCTTTTAAAGGCCTTAAATATACAGCCTTGCATATAGGCACAACAACTAAGACTTGCCAGGATTTTTTCTAGGTTTCTAAATAAATCCAAGTTTAGCTGTTCAGCTTGAAATCTTGAATGCTCAAGGAAAAAAAAAAGGGGGGGGGGGTTGCTATGGAAACAGAGTTACAATGACCAGAAACGAAGTCTTGGGACCCAGACTTGAACATTATACTGTTCATGTGCCACCAGCCTCTCCATTCTTTATTCACACATGATTGGTGAGTTACGACTGACAGAGGGTATTGAGGTAATATGAGACTCACATGTTCCAACTGACTCCACAACTCACAAGTCAATATAAAGAATGCCACCACGCACACATGTATTTTATTTGAAGGATCATTTGTATTCTTTTGATAAAAATGGTATGCTTCTCTCATACATTGTCCTTGTTATTGGCATCTTGGTATTTCCTATAGCCTACTCTATGAACTCTATGTGTAAGTACATACATGTTTTTTCTTTTATTGAAACCAAAGGGCTTCAGGGAGTCTGAAGTGCTTTACTTAATCACACTATGCCCAGTCATCCCAAATTATGTAATGACATTTCATTAAGAAGGCTATGAGGCCTGTGAAAACCTTATACCATTACATCTCTCCCTATTGGTTATCTTTGCAAGGCATCAAAAATATTTTCCATGTCTGCAATGCCACCAATCTCTATTCATGCAAATAAGATCTAGCCATGTCAGTGGTGTAAACTTATTTATCATTTCTCCAATGGTGTCCTATGGTGACATTCTCTGAAGACAATGATGATAATCTCAGTCTTGTCAAGGCTGCATTGTGTCAGCATATTCTCTGTTCCATTACGTCTGGTGTTGTATATTCAGACCCTGAGCTACTGTTCTAACAGCAGAACTGGCAATGACAAATGAAGTAGTCAAACTTTTGAGGGTCTTAATGTTATGTTTCATAAAGGCAAAAATACCCTTTTCACGTATCCTTTCTGCAAAATATCAATACTGGACACAAAAAAGAGGACTGTTCTTCTTATAAAGGATACTGTACAATCTGAGAGATCAGTTTTTGATGCAGACAAACTGTCAAAGCCAAAACAATGTTGGTAGGCTGCTGTCTAGTGTATGACCAGCTACTGAATGATGCAGTCCTCAATAGATCAATAAAATCAGATCAATGAAATGCATTTAAGGGTCACTGGTGTGCCCTGGCTGTTATAATCCTATCAGTCAGCAGAATAACCACCATGTCCCCAAACAGCTCTTCATTTCAAGTCTTATAAATACCACTTTTCAATCTATAGTCTAATTCTTACTAAATCTGCCACTCCAGTTTAACTTTTACTAGTTTCAAGTCATCATTTGGCATTTTATAATGATAAGACTGGACTTACCTGTAGTTTCCACAATGCCTTCCAAGATCACTACAATTTCAAACTGCTCCGTTTGCATGGATCTCTGGGAGAGTTCGTAGAATGGACTTTTGGTGTCGATCACGTGACAGATGGTGAGCGGTGACACGAGAAAGAGCTGATCCGCCCCGGTGCTGAAGCCCACATCTAACTCTAACTGATCCAGCGGAAGAAACTCGCCTTCGGGCGTCTGTCGAGACTGTGGAAGCGTACAGAGAGAGGATGGAATATCGGTTGAAAACCTACAACTCAGTGAACTGTGGTGACAGCTTTTAGCCTACGCATTTTAAGGCAATCACAGCAATCAGTCATCAATGAATAGATGGAGGAAGGTAATTACATTAAAGGTTAGCATCAAACACTGCCAAGAAACAAAGTTTCTTTTAAAAGTGTGCAGATTTCGCACGCACACATCACAAGATGTCCTCGTGAGCATGCTGTCAGTGCGTTTATTCCAATGACTATAATTCAGTCTAGATTTGTCCACAATGCTTTGCAAAACTTTAACAGTTAGCCTACCATAGAACTGTAGCCTGGCCTTATTTAGATTACGTCATTACATTATGTATGTACACAAATGATCCATTTAATGTTTAAATCATTAGACTGAAAATGGGTTAGCCTATAGACTAATTCAATTTGGACTAATGATTGTCCATTTCAAAACTCATATTTCTGCATTTAGGCTACATGAACAGTTTATGAAAATCAGCGTGCTTTCTTTACTTAAATACTTAACTTGTTAATCAAGATTAGGGACTAAACTTACTTTGAGCAATTTGCAGCGTATTTGTGCTGAGACCATGTGGCTGTTGCGCAGGTTACCGACTCTGAACATCAGAGTGAGTTTTCCATCCCTCATTGAAATGGCCGCGTGTTCACTGAACATTAAGGTCTCAGCTCTTTTCTTGGGCTGAGACATCTTAATGAACATACAGCCGATTAAAAATGCATCGACTATTGATCCAAGAATTGACTGAAACAGAAAGAGTATGATCCCCTCGGGACATTTGTCTGTGATGTATCTATAGCCATAGCCTATAGTGGCCTCGGTCTCAATGAAGAAAAGGAAAGCTGATGGAAAGTTATAAACATTGGCAACACATGGCGTGTATTTGTCATCGTGAGTTCTGTTGAGGTCTCCCCTTATGTAGGCAATAATCCACCACATAAAGGCCATGAACAGCCAAGCCACAGTGTAAGTTAGGATAAAAACGAACAAATTATATCGCCATTTCAGATCTACCAGTGTGGTAAAGAGATCTGACAAATATCTGCTGGTCTCTCCACCGAGGTTTCCATGCTGGACGTTACATCGCCCGTTCTTGTCCACAAAGCGCTGCCTCTTCCTTTTCTTCTCTGGGGCTGGCTGGTTAAAGCCAGAGCCGCTAGATGAGGTGGTCACTACCTGATAATCGTCCCCAAATTTCTTTCGAAGTGCAGACATACTATGAGGACAACGGAAGATAGGAATAATCTCGAAGATTAATTTCTGCAGTCCACTTAGTAGGGCTACAGAGTGTTAATTGTGGTTGCTGCAATTGTTTCACTGTTATGCGCAATTTCTTTCAGTCAAAAGGATCCGAAAAATGCTATAGCCTATCCCTAGCTATATATTGCCACAAGTAAATATCTTTACCGATACATGACAGAAAATTACCACGGAACAAACCATAAAACAATGTTTTGACAAAAAGGTGGATTTAAGGTAGTGAAAACAGGCACAAGTCAGTGAAAAACCATTCGCAATTTAGGAGGCTTTAGTTTGTGATCAGTAGGCTACTGTATATTCTTTGGTGCGATGCTCATTTTTCATCCAGCTCAGAACGAAGCGGGTAGGCATTAGATATTCACTGAGAAGTCCAGACCTCGAGTTGAAAGTTGCAGATGTGTCAGCACTCCATAAATCCAATGTAGCTGCTGCGTTGGACAATTACTGAGATTTGTTGAAAGAGCACACACGTTGTTGTTTTTAAAGGTCCGCACATGTGTGAAATTGAAACCGTTGGTATCGGACAAGACTCAGTTTACAACCCTCCTCCTGCTGCTTTGTCTTGTCCGTACGAACACATAGAATCGGCATACAGTTAAACCACCGTGAAGAACGCAATAGACTTTCAATTATAGCCTACTGTCCGACTGATTCCACAGTTCCTGTCTGCGTCAACTCGCTCAAGATTTCCTTTTCCAGGCGTTAGTCTTCTAGAAAATATGTCATATCTAAAGGGCAGATATCAGAAACGGCTGCTGTGTTTTCCCATAGGTTTCCTCTTCTGCGCAATGTGCGCTTCATACAAAGATGCACTACTGTCTGTGGCTTCAGTCGTAGCCTACCTACTGAGTCTATTTGCCGGGAGGGGGTGGGATACAGTTTGAGGCTGGAGATGTTGAGGGCGAAGTCAACATTATGTTTGCTATTTTAGCTGTTCTTTGCCATCTGACGAGTTAATCACAGCGCAATTAGACATTTATGACGCATACAGTTTTAGTTCAATAGAGTTTTAGTTTACCCAGTTGCTTAGCTATTGCTAAAATCAATCCACTAAACAGCAAAAGATAAAGCCTTTATTAAGGTGTTTTTTCTTTTTAACATTTTAGACAATGTATTATCAGATATTCCAAATTACATTTCTGCTATCAAAGGGGCAATTGCCACATGCTTTTGTGTTTGTTCACCTGGTGGATTTCATGCTTCTCAATGAGGGATAATGACTGTAAACAGTGGGGGCTATCTTCACTCTTCTGAAACTAAGTAACTGGCAACATTGTATTTTTTGACATGAGGAATTTCCTAGGACTATGCCTTAAGGGCAAAATAATTTTCACTTTGAATAATTATCCGGCCCTCCCAACAGCTTCTGGAAAGGTATGTGTGAAGTGAACCTGGCATAATACATGCCATAGTGATTTTTCTCTCATCTCTGTTTTTTCATTTAATTTGATCATTCATCTGTAACCAACAGTAGGCCTATGTAAAAACTCATAGACTATCAGATGTACCTATGAAAAGTTACAGATATGGTAGGAAATCATGCCACTCAAAGCCTGAGTTTAATCAGTTCTTCTAATCATAAAAACAGTTGGAAATGTAATTATACTTATAGGCACACCCCCAAGAGGACTGAGGAATGAATTTGAGTAATTTCAAATGAAAAACAAATGAAAAAAGTGATTCTTAATAACGTAATCACTCCGATTCCAACGTGAAATTACACATTGGTCCCGCAGTCTGAGTTCTTTTACACTCCTAATTGCTCATTGGCCACGTTGTTTGTGTGCCACTGCTTTCTCCTTCAGCACTATGATTCATCAACACACCCAACTGTTAACCAAGCTAAGAAATGCCACAAAGCCATGGAGGTGTCACACGTGCTGAGGGCCAAGCGATTCCTGGGTGAAGGTGATCGATATGTCCACACTTTCGTATCCCTTGCGGTCACATCCGCCAACGGGTTTCACCCTAGTTCATCCGCTAACGGGTTTTACCCTAGTTCACAACAACCTTCCTGCCCCTGATCTCTCCACTTTTACCTGGAGATTACTTCTCTTGGTCCCATGGGGTGGTAATGTTCATAGTCTTAACTGAGTAAGCGGTTATACCGGACCCCCCCCCCCCCCCCCCCCCCCAATCACCATCCAAGTCTTATTACAAACTGTGTTTCTCACGAGAGCCCCCACCAGGGGAATGTAGCAGAGTAGAACATGGGTCCTGTCCATACCGCATGAAATATGGCCCTCAGCATACAAATGATTGGCTTTGTGCTAGTTCATGCGGCTCTTATTCTTCATGGCTCTCTTGGCAAAATGTCTGTCAGCCCAAGGGAATCTGCTGTGGCCACACACACACATTTTACACACATTCACATCTCCTTCACACATGTACTGTAGCCTACCTTTTTGTGTGTGCAATGTGATGGGAAACTGTGTGTCTTTGCAGCAGGATATTATCATTAGGAGCAAGGAAGTTCATGCTTTTGAACATTTCATGTTATTTGAATAGCCGGTAGCAGATGGATTTTCAGATCCAAGGAAATGTTTCTGTATGATTTTGTAGGATCAGGCTGCACTGAAACTTCACTTTTCTTACGAGTAGGGTACTATTTAAACAGCGGCATTGTAAACCTTCATGGATTTTGCTCAACATTTCACCTGGCACTGACATTTCTCCCAAATAATTAGATTTTTTAAGTGGGTCTATAAAGATCAATATAATTGTTGGGGCCAGCTGCCGAAAGTGCTTTCACTCTCCAACAGTCCCTCTAAGCCTTGCCACCGTCTACTACAGACTGTCATTTTAATGACGTTTCACCTTTGACACCATATTCAGTCCGCAGCAGTCTAAAAAAACACACATACGCTCAGGCTAAACTCTTTGCCAGGTGTGCTAGAGAGTATAGGGATGGAAACTGGATAAGATAATTGGTATAACGATAGCTCTCTCTCTCTCTTTCTCTCTCTCTCGCATTCAGTCTTTTCTCTTTTTTGGTGCACCTCCAACTGTCAGTTGCCAGGCCTTGATTACAGCAGGTAAAAAAGAACAATTGAGTGCAGGGCAATTGCTGCCGTCAGTGGGTTTTTTATAATGAGTCTGAGGTGATGGGGGTCAGGGAGCCAGTGTTCTTGTCCCTCATTAATGAGAAGTGGCCAGCTCAGATGTTTTCCACCAACTCTAACTTAATGGCCTTTTGCAAAAGCACTGTGAGAAGTTGTACAAGGGGTATTTATGTTGAAATATTTGGCGCAGTCGGGGGAAATATGGACTTCACACCGTGTCTTTGGACAAGCAGTCTGTGCATATGATAGAGATGAGTCACAGAGGAGAGTGACAGGCGCTTCTTTCCCTGTGTGCCCAAATGTCAATTGTACCAATACAATGTAATAGCCAAATTACACTTATTGCCGTCAGGTTATGGCAGTCTAAACGCTGTGAGCTTGAAAACATCACGGACTGGAGAGCAGAATAGTTAGAAAGTGCAGAACGCAGAACGTCTTCTCTCTGTTTTTCTCCTTCGCCACATTTCCTCGCGCTTGCTCATAAGGGTCACTGCTCTCTCACTTCACATCATTTTAAGATCAGGAAAAGGAACCAGAGTTGTGTCCTCTTCCCCTGTTTCCCTCATTAGCATCAAATGGAGGCAGAATCAAAGGCGATCTGTTGTGCTGAACGCAGTGGCATATGGTACAAGGGAACTCACTATTTATGGCAAGCCCCCGGCGAGATCAGTGACGAGGGACACTTCCATAACTCAGATGGAACAATTGCTTTAATTGAGCGAGGCCTCTTAGTCATAGACCAGCGGTTTGAGAATATTCACTTCTCTCTTTTCTGCCTGCCAATATAAGAATTAGTGGCAGAAACATTTAAGTCATTGCCTTTTTTTCACACAGCAGACCAAATGAGCTTGGTTGCACTGCAATTACGAGCTAATACTGCCAGAGAAAAGGGCAGACAGGAAAGCCGAGCAATATTTATCTGTCTACAATTTTGGCCGGACAACAGCAATACAGCAACTATCAATTTTCTCCCACAAATTTGATCGAAATCCGATGATGATAACATCCACATTGTTTTGAAAGATTGCCGTTGTCATTCTGGGGGGGGGGGAATTGCGCTTATCTCTGACAAATCCAGAGAGAGAGAGCAGATGCCATAGTCCCTTCCCTTCCCAGCCTCAGCACCAGCCATTATATGGGTCCTCCTCAGACACTGATGAAAGGGATTTTGATGTTCTTGTGTAACCCATTTCATAAAAATAGACTGGACAAGACCTGGTGTGGAGGCGTAAGGGGCCGGGGGTGGGGGTGAGAGGGACGGAGAAACTTGAATTGATTTATTAATCTAATCAGAAGGAGACAGAGGAAATGCAATCATTGAGCACTATATTTCTGACACGACGATGGCACTTGACGCCAAGACGCTCAGCCAATCACTTCATAGGATCATCCGCTCATTTCCCATCTCATTCCCTAATCACTGCCATCAGAGCCCCTGCACGAAGCCTGATTTAATATCAGCCTTTAGACTGTTGAAGATCTCGTTACTCTCACTTACTGACGGAAAAAAAATCACATTTTTTAACAGGAAAAAGACCCTTAAATAAATCCCCATACAGTAATGTTATTTGCAGAGCTACTGATTTCCAATCTCTGTTTGAATGGAGCGGTGACAGGACCTGATTCTCTGTGAGTGACAGAGCGATAGCTCGCCTCCTGGTTTTCTTTCTCCCAAAGTCCAACACAGCATTCTTCCACCCAGTGACGAGCTGTCCTAAAACTCACGAGAGGACACCCAAAGGTCCATCTGTAATGTGATTCGGCCTCGCTGCGTGAGCAGCAGATAACGAGCAGCTGTTGACAAGTGAATCCATCATGCTCTCTGACAGGGCCAACTGGACAGCCGAGACAGCGGGGGAAGGCAGAGTAAACTGGCTACATCTGCTGGCTTTGCAAAGCCATTACAGCGCTGTAGCAGAAATTAACTGAGGCTCAGAGGGATACAAACATCGAGGGAAGGACAGATCTCTGCCACTTTATTGGCCTTGCGGTGTCATTCTGCTGAGGGTTGATTCTCTCCAGCTTTCAGGAACGTAGTGGACATGACCCTGAGTGACCGCAGGGCTGTATAGTTTTTCAGGGATGCTCCATTTTGTATTGAATGCTTTATATCAAAACTACACCTGCCACAGTACAATCTACAACATAATCCCCTCTTTCAGAATAATGCTTATTTTTCACTTGAAAAACACACAGGCCACAATAATGTAGTCCTACAGTTGCGTGACTGCATTTTCACCAGAGGAGAAAGGTATCTTATGTTTGTGCTCTGTGCAACTGTCTGTGTTCTCTCTCTCTTTCTTTCGCTCTCTCTCTCTTTATTTGACCGAATACCATAGGCAGCAGTAGACCTCGCCCCTCACAATCCCTCACCTTGAACGGCCATGCTTGAAACCTGCGAAGAGGCACCAGTCTCTGAGAAGCACCCGGTCTGTTGAGCCGCACAAGCCCTCTCAACCATTACGCTTGGACTCCGCCTGTGGATGTGTGCAAGCAGCAGATGGAGATAGAATACAAGGCCATCCATGGTGCTGATTACTATCCTAGACTCCATTACAGGGCTTCGCGCGGACACAATAGAAAGCAGAACATGCAGAGAGCACACGGTCAAATCCACTCACAGTCAAGCACATGGGAGATGAGAAACAAGGTTGTACACTGAGTCCTGAACTCACTCTCTCACTCTCTCACTCTCTCTCTCTCTCTCTCTCTCTTTCCTTTCTCCTGCCCAGCCCACCAGGAGAAATGCTCTTCTTGCTGTCTACTGATGTGTATAGAACGGAAAAGCAACACAGCACAAGAGTGTGAGGTGTGGACAGGTCTCTAAGCATACAGACTGTCTCTGGGGGTGTCTGTTTTAAATTGCTTCTCTATATGAGTTTACATGGCTCTGAAGCTCTTCAATTATAATTGGCTCTGTTGGAATTAGGCTCTAAGCATGGCGAATTTCTCCAGGCGAGGGAGAAGTTTTCTCTCTAATAATGTTGTGAGCAGAGAGAGAGAGTTTGCTGCACGAGAGCCAGCCAGTCAGAGTCCCCAAAAGTGAAGAGATTGCCTATGCTGATACCCCCACCCCCTCCACCATCACCACCAAATTGGCTGGAGCTGAGCACACAGGTTCTGTGAAAGAGGATGAAATATCACCTCAGTGTGTGAGGGGTCTTATTAAACTTGCAGGGGAAACCCATACGTGTTGCGTGGGGGCACCGTGTAAATCAGTGCCAACAATTTCGCCCCAGCCACCATTTTGGCTCCTTCAGATTTGCCACCTTCTCTCCCGCTGTCCACCTCTCCTTTTTTTTTCCGACGACAGAGATTAGTGGCCAGGCCCTGGTGTGGCGTGGAAGGACTCCAAAGCGTTAACTTTCCGTCTCCATGGAGAGTGAGGTCGGCCTCGCAGGAGCGAGCAGCATCAGATAAGGACACCATTAGGGTGTTATTTTAAACCACCTGTCCCGTAATGGGCTGCCAGCCCTGCTGTCACTGTGGCCATGTCAGGTATATTTGTGTGAATGTGAATGTGTGTGTGTGTGTGTGTATGTTTGTGTGTACATTCCTTGGGATTGTGTGACTTTCTTTTGCTGACAGTCTTGTGTTTCAAGTGTATGTGTCTTCGGATTGTGTGTGATTGTACATTTTGCTTATGTTGCTTGCAGTTGTGTTTTTTGTGAGCTTGTGTGTGTTTGTGTGTGCCTATGTGTGTGTGTGTGTATGTGAATTTCCTCTGTGCTTCCATATGTATGTGTGTACATGCATGAGTGATAGAGTGCACGTGTGCATGAGAGAGAGAGAGAGATTGACTGACAGAGTGTGTGTGTGTGTGTGTGTGTGTGTATGTTGGCTGTGCCACCGTCGCTGTGTCCTCAGGTGTGATGCCGGCTGTGTCCCTACAGCGCAGAGGTGCTGGAGAGCAGCACAGGCCGAGTGAGATCACGCCCCGCCATGACTCATTAATTACACTAGAGTGGTTGCCTTGGAGAGGTTTACAAATATTTGTTACGGAAAAAAAATGCCTCCTGCTACGCGCGCACACACTTTCACACCACCAAGAGCGAAATGCAATCAAGGTAGGGTGTTGTGACTCGGAACATGCACACAATTTTTGCTTTTAATTCAATGCTGAGAGGTACCTACTGAGAGAGGGATACATTCAGGGGGAAAGTCCATATTTAGGATTGAATTCTATCAGTATGACATGAGTTTAATATAAATGTAAACCCAATGGCAGCTACTGAATTAACAATAACAATTGAGTTCAGTGGGACATTGAGAAATACAATAATGAATGCAAACATTCCCGGTAAAAAAAAAAATCAATCAAATCTCTACCTGAAGTTGCAATACAAAGCGATAAGGAACCAAACAATGGAATTAAAAGGCTTTTTTTGTAGATCAAGGATGGCCTGTGGGGTCAGTGTTGTGACTGCTGTGATCAATATACTCTTTGACTAGCCAGAGTGGATTGTGGGGCATTTAATCAGAACTAGAAAGCATCCGCTCTTCAGTAGCTGATCCCTTTGCTGATACTGGGGTCCCTTCTTCTCCTGCGGCCGTGAGTCATGCCCGGCAATGGTGCAGTGAGGTGTGTGTGTGACCTGGAGCTAATCAGCATCAGCAATGCATACTCAACCACCCCCTCTCCAGTGACCTCAATGAGTTGCCTGAGTCCTTACATTCATCAACAGTGATTTATTGTAGCTCACAGTTCAGTTTGTTAGTAGAATCCATTAGAGTATGCATGATAAATACACACTCAATCCATTCCTGTGTTCAATGTTTTTTGCCTTACAAAAAATGTACAAACAGGTTAACATCACTTCAAGACTAATACAAAGTTACACATTTCAAAGTTGAAAGGCAATCTATGTTGCTATGTTTTGTACCATGCACTTAAAAATGCCATGAAAGTCACTCTGTGACCAACCGGTTTCATAGACGATAAATATTCACATTCCGTAGCATGGGTCAGAGTTTAGTTTTGATTGAGTGTGTTCCTTCCTCTGTCATTAAGTAACAACACCCCTTTTAGTTTATTCAATTTAGTCCATTTTAATGGACTTAATCAGACTAAATTAGCTGTTCAAATTAAATACATGTAAACAATACAACTTTGCTTAAATCAATCTGGTCTTCCTACATAAAGCTATCAAGAAGTGCCGATGCATGAAAACATTATGCAATGTAAAATCTTGAAAGTAGTCTGATGATATGTAAAGGGGTTTTGAAGTCAGTTTAGCTTACAGTGATAAAGTATATCCAACCAAACTGCTAATAATGACAAAATACTCTAGTGCACTTAAATATAGTAAATGTCTACACTCTAAATTTCCATAGGGCTTTCAAGTTGCATCTTAAAAAAATAATCTTTTTTTTGTGTATGTACAGTGGTGCTCAAAAACTTTTGGTTATATTATTTACAATATGCCAACTGCATTGTATGGTTGTTAATGACAAAAATAATAACTTAAAAGTACAGTAGTTTGTGTTGTAGTCAAGGCTTGTATGTCAAGGGTTGAATGACAATGATTTGTCTGTACAGGTATTTATACTGTCTTGCCATATATCTGCTTGAGGGATATCATGATGTGTTGCCTATAGATACAGTAGCATTGATATTTTGGTGAGGCTTTCTACATTGTTACATGGACCCTTCACTTTAGCCCACCGGGTAATCAACATCTGTCAAATCACTTAATCTCTACATTTCTGAAATATCAGTGTTTTTTTAATTATAAATAGGACACTTGACTATTTAGGGAAATAAGTGTTTTCTGAAAACAAACAACAGCAACGACCCAAATAAAACAGGATTAATATCAAATCTGCAAACTAAAAAAAAAAAAAAAACAGACAACACATTGGGATGCCCCATTAATAACAAAAAAACAACTAAAATTGAATTAATATCAGTTAAGCAACATATTATTGAAATGATAATAAAAAAACAGAGAGATTCAACACACGTCCCTGTGTTAAGTTGAAAAAAGGATTTGCTTCCAGGTAGAATGTAGTTACTTAAACAACAATGGATAGAAATGTGTCAAGTACCTCTCCATAGCAACGGTGGCTCCATCCACCTTTTCTCAGTGCTCCACACAATGAGTTCCTATTAATGATACGATAACTCAAACTTTCCTTAAGGCAAAATCAATACACCACAAGTCAATATCTCTGCAGTAATTGAAAAGCTTCCCACACCATAACTGCCGTCTTAAACAGTGTCACTGGTGCACTAGTTTTTTCTTGCAAAGAGACATGCAGACAAGATGGCAGTTCTTCATCTGATTCTGCAAAAAATAATATCTACTTACAGGTCTAAGTCTGACAACTGGTTTCCCCAAACAGTAGTCCTCTCCTTAAAATTATGTATTTAATAGAAATAGTAAGATTTCCAATACAGGTCTGATAAGTAGAGATATGGACGAGGGAAGTCAGATGTGATATTAATTGACAGGCCCCTTGCGTGTTGTTGTACTTGCATCGGAAAGTATGTGCAGTACTGTGCAGAATGCAAGGTGATTGTATGATCTCTAGATATGGAAAAGGTCCCACAGCTAGATTTGCTGAGCACTCTGGGTAATGCAGTCTTGCTTTGGGTTTTGTCTGGAGTGGAGCAACAGTCTTGTGAGTGTCCACAGACGCTTGGGTGGTCAGCTCCTGGTGACTGAAGCACAAAGAGCTCGACTAACAGTCTCTGAGCAGGTAGGGCGGGATGAAGTCCTCATGACAACCTCTCTCTTAATCTCAGACACACACACACACACACACACACACAAAAACAAAAAACTCTCCCACACAAAAATACACTCAATCACACAGATAGGCTGGTTAAGCCATGCAGTAGAGGCCGAGGGGAGAGGGTGCTTTCGCCCGTTCCTACACAGTCACAGGTCCCAGCAGCAACAGTAGCAGCACTAATGGTATCGTGTGTGTCTGTGTGTGAGTGAGTGTGTGGTTGATGTCAAGTGCCCTTTTTGGGCACGCCAAGGGCCAACAGGCTCTCTCAGGTGGGGGGTGCCAGCCTGGCAGGCTGGAGGTCAGAGGTTAAGGGTCGAGGGGTCATGTGGGGAGAAGGCAGCTCACGCGCTGAGGGTCATGTTCCTCAGGATCCACTGCTGTGAGCGGCTGCCGTTGCAGTCCCTCAGGGTGGGCACCATCTTGTCCTCGTCAGACGGCATGTCCAGACACTGGTTACTGTTCACGTGCAGGAGGGTCAGCCTCTGTAACGAAGGTGAAGGTAGGGTCAAGGGTCAAATGACAGCAAAACACAAACAACGGACTAGGTGTTAGACAGACATGGACGATGCAACAAATGTCAACATCGAGTCCTGCCCACATAGTAGTGTGTGTGATATTCACATGAAGCTCAACAGAGAGGCATCAGCAGAGTGATGTTGGAGGAGGGCCTTCACCACTTCACATCACTTCATCAACAACACTGATTAAAACAACAACATTAATTCAAACAGAACTTACTTATTACTTAATATAAACGTAATTAAAGCAATGCAAACACCACATCACCCAACGCCGTAGACCAAATGATTTTACTATATCACAAACAGAGTGGAGTTGGAGGAGGGCCTTCACCACTTCACATCACTTCATCAACAACACTGATTAAAACAACAACAACATTAATTCAAACAGAACTTACTTATTACTTAATATAACCGTAATTAAAGCAATGCAAACACGACATCACCCAACGCCATAGACCCAATATCACCAACACTCTTCAGATCGACAGCACCATAATGGAGAACTTGAACTTTGGTGTGTAATTCGTTCACCATCCAGTGACTGCCATCTCTGAGAAAACACAGGGAACATGAAAGCTCTTTTGAGTTCTCAAAATGGCCTTCGATGGCTTTTTGTCTGAGTGGCGTGTGCCTCTACTGAATTGAAATAGTATCAAAAGCTCTTAGGAAAGAAAAAAACAACAACACCCACAGCAACACTGTCAAACCCTGATTGTTTTTAATGGTTTCGGAGAGAGGGGAGTAATCACTCACTGTGCACGCATGAACAAGGAAATGTCAAATACTTGGGGTGCGTTCACATATTTTCACGCTCATCAAAAAAGTTGGAGACCCGTGGTAATGAGCGAGGCAGACCCCTCGAGTTTAAGGATCGGTGCTAATCACGCGAGCTGTCTGGCCATAATTAAGAGCGCCTATCAGAGCGCACTGCCTGGAGAGACACAATAGGACATGGAGCAGAATACGCCGCTAATGCCTTTTAATGCGGCCTTGGCGTTCACAAGTCCTGAAGCCACTGTTGGCCTCTCGTCTCTCATTACAGATGAGACCGAGGGACAGAGAGAGTGTGTGTGTGTGTGTGTGTGTTATGGGGGTGTGAGGGGAGGAGGGGGAAGGGTGGGGTGAATAAAGAGTGTGTGAACAGCGATGTTTATGCTGTTTGCTTTTGGGGCGGAAAGATCATTTTTCAGAAAAGAAAACACCACCAAGTTTTGGCGTGGTGACAGAGGGTTATGTTTAATGAGCGTGGAAAACTCAGATGCAAAAGCGAGTGGGCAGTCGCACACACACAGCACAAACACTCGCACACACACAGCACAAACACACACACACACACACACACACTTCTATACACCTCTACACTGTCTAAGCACAAAAATGACAAAGCACCACTGCCACGGCACAGACAACTGCAGAACGGGCAGGGCAGTCCATCACAGAGGCCTGGCCCTACACAGTGTACACAAAGCACACACACCACACACACACACACCTCTGAGCTGATGTCATGTGAGCACGCAACAGGTCCTTCTGAGTGCTCTACCACCATCTTAGAGGAGCAAGGCATCTACTATGCAGTGGCTATGAAATACGTGGACCCTGAGTCATGTTTTACAATGCATTTCAATAGCTCATTATCCTAATGCTTGCTTTGTAGACAAGCTGCTTCAGGAAACCATGAAAACACTGGGTCAAAGGCCAGCTAGCATGCTAAACACACTCATGATTACGCCTCTCGTCTTAAAAACATGACATGTTCAGGCCTTGGTGTGAGCGCTTTTCATTGTAGCAATATTGACTGGAGCGGTCATTCCTGACAAAACATGTCAGAAGTGATGTATTCGCCTCAGTCCCTCTCCCATAAATCACATGGAGACACGGTCAGTGGTTTGCAAGAGACTGGGCTGTTCATGGGCGATTTCGGCTATTTGGATGGAGTGGTGAAATAATGACAGTGATATGCAGACGCTTCCATCCTTAGCGTCCCCATTCATTATGGATGAGTAAACGCTGCCAAAGCTATTGTGCTAGTTGTGACACCATCAAAATAAGGATGGAATATGAAGCCCCCTCGTGTAATGAGAACATGAAAAGCATTGGGTTTTGGTCAGTGTCTAATTAGGACTCGCTTTTTTAGTCCTTCACAGGTCCCATTCTATGTCTGTGTTCCTGGACAAAGGTGGAGTACTGTGCGCTCTCTCGCTCTCTCTCTCTCTGTGTGTGTGTGTACACTTGTCTGAAACCCAGCTAATTAAAAAGCGGATTGTATCTTCCATACCCCCCGACTCCAATGAAATTGCTGATGCTGACACATGCCAGACTCTCTTTGGGTCTGTCCATACGCTATTGTAATGAAGTTAAGAGTCTGACATACATCCACTCCTACCTACTGTCGTGACCCCACACACCTGTTTGGCTTTGATGCCGCGTGGAACGTCTTACTGCGGGATACAAGTTGTGTACAGGATACAAACTGCTGTAAACATTAGCTCCATATCCGCAGCAGCTATATAATAACCACAGTAATTATTTCCAAAGGGAAATAACAATGCATACGCCCGAGTCCAAACAACAATGAGTTTGAAACCGAGACCCAGCAGCAGGCATATTCACATGAAAGAGAGCGCCACAGTGCCCAGACCAACAGCCAGGGTGTGCATTGCACGACACAAAGAGAAAGTGACTTGGTGAATAAGAGACGGAGAGAGTGGAGAAAAAAAAAATCAAAGCGAAAAGTCCAAAAATGAGAGATGATGAGATACAGGTTAAAAACAAACAAACAAAAGCCTTGAAAGAGAATGAGAGAGAGAGAGTGGGCGTAATTGAGAGGCAGGCTCCAGACAATGAGAGAGAGGGAGAGAGAGAGAGACGGAGAGAGCATGAGTGCGTGAGAGGGAATGTGAGTGTGAGGGAGAGGAGAGAAGGAGATCTGGTTGTTTTTGTTTTGAGCGGCACATGGTGCTGCAGCTGCTGGGTTTGCGTCAACTCGGCCGCCCTCCATCTCCGCGAGGGCGTCGCCATGAAAGAGCCCGCTGACAATGAGGCGCTCACTTCAAAAGAGCTTGTAAACAAAGGCCAGCCCCGTCTCCAATCGGCCTCGGCGATAATCAACTACGAATAAATATTAAAAACTGCCTGGCGTTTCCATTCAGACAACACATCATGCCCCCCCCCACCCAATCACCACTCACTGTGCACAGTGCCTCCACCGCTGCCAAATGTTCACATCAAAAAATGAAATATTTATGTAACGGAATAAATGTCAAATGAAATTTAATTTGAGGCTGGCTGGACAGGTGGTAGTAGTGGTGGTGGTGGTGAGTATGTGTATGTGTGTGTGTGTGTGTGTGTGTGTGGGGGGGGGGGGGGTTGGGAAAAGGTCTGCTAGATAGTGAGGTACGTAAACACAGCGGCGATAGGAGCCTGTCACAGGACGGCCGTTATTGCTTTCTCTTTTTACACGCCTGTGTTCCTGTCTCCCCACATTCATCTCCAAAGGTCAACGGTAATAGCTGGAAAGCAGCCGGCGACCCGCTTTATTGGCACGCTCACTTTCACCAGGCAGGACAAACCCCGGCGCCCTATAACCGCCACGGTCACGCTCCTCAGGGGAGAAAAACAAATAAATAAATAAATAAACAAGACGGGCATCTGTGATTGACATGTCGATCAATGATTTAAATGGACTATAAAACACAAAACTGCTACACAAGGAGAAAATGATATTCAAACAGTTTGTCGAAATCCATCCTTAGTAAATGTTTCAATCAGAACTGATGCACCTTGACAACTAGTCAGCCAAGACTAGCCTAGAAAAACCTACTGTACTATGATTTTTTGACTACTCACACTCTACCTACTAACATTCTTGAACTGGCAGTCACAAGTGAACTATACACTGTAAAAAAGTATTTGCCCTTGGTGTTATCTTAACTTATATTATTTTGTCAAGTTGACTGTGATTCGCCACTGTTGTTCAAATAACTTAGAAATCAGTGTTATTGCCTGTAAACTAGTGGCACAGTTGATACAAAATAGTATTTGTTGCTTAGTATTAGTATTTCTACACTGTAAAAAAGTTTTGAACAATAAGCCATAGTAAAGTCTTTTCTTAACTTACTTTAACTTATAAAAGTGAGTCATGTCATTTCAACTAAGTTTCATGAGTTAACAGTGTTTCAACTTTGATTTTGAAGTGAACTCAATAACATGTGAGCTGAACTTAACATGGTAAGTTATGTTCCTAACTACAGCAGTTAGGGATTATGGGTAAACTATTTTCTTCTTTATAATGTTTATTGTTTTTTCATTACTGTTTATTGTGACTTTTTTGGATGTGTATGACGTACAACAACTGATGAGTAAAATTACTGTGTAAGAGATTTTCATTGTCAGGATTGGAGAAGACCGTTATTGAAATATAGGACATTTTAGAGAGTAGACATACTTCTTCTCTGGATTCAATGCAAAATAGACTACTTTCTCAATTAGATTCTTAGGCCGTATCCATTTACTATGAATGGATATAAAAGGTGTAGCAACTGGACTAATAATGGTAAAATGGGAGTCTATATTCACAATGCCAACAATCAGGGTGCGATTTGTGTAAAAGCCAGAGGGGGGGATGATTTTGAATAAGTTTGTTCATCAAAAAAATGAACGAACGATTCATAGCCTAGTAATGTCATGGCTAATAATAGCCTATATTAATTTTGCCACCTTTGTAACATTTTAGTTTTAGTTTATTGTGGTGTATGACTTTAAACAGCGAGTGTGTTTGGTATGATGATCAGCTCCTCTACTGCAGGGTAGGACTACGTTTTGACAATCATACAAATTCACCTTGTTCTTGCTCCATCTGAAATTACTCCTCTACTTTTGCTGCCTCCATCCTTTCTGTATTTGTTGTGAAAAAAACGTATATGATGGCACTGAAGTCTTAAGTTAGTGAATTGGCTAACAGTGTTAGTTGGTAACCAAATAGAACATTGCGCTACACGCTGCGTAGGCTACGTGCATTCTCTCTCCTGCTGATTTGCGTTCAGTAGCCAAGTGTGTAATATTGCAAAAGTTGAAAAAGTAAATGTGTTTATTGTAGCCTACAGAAAATAAATAGCCTACTATCATACGGTCAGTTAATTGGCTACAGTGCAGTGAAGAGTTTAGAGAGTAAAGTTATAGGGCAACTTGAAGTTTTATGAAAATAATTTACGAACCAGAACATAAAGACCATGAAGCTTCTATTTCTTGCAGCTGTTAAAACACGCGCTAGCAGGGATGGATTACTGCACGGGCCTACCGGGCCCAGGCCCAGGGGCCCAAGGGGTCAGAGGGCCCTGAAGCCCAAGCCTTTGGATGGAATCATTGCCTCAATATCAAAAAATCAGGATGTAGGATATGAATCTGATTGAATTAAAGTATTGGCCATCCTCAAAATGCACCAGAATACAGGAAATCACATCAAACAAATTAAAAATGTTTTGGGGGAAGACCACCAAACCCCCCCTCCCACATGAGCGACAATTAGTGGGGGGCCCTTAAAACATCTGGGCCCAGGGGCCCGAAAGTTCATAATCCGCCCATGCCCAGGCCTACGTTCTACTCTACGTGCAGTTGTCCTCCATCTCAGTTGCATCAGTTTTCAAATTTTAAAGGTTCTAAAATATGACGATATGCTTCACTGAATCCTTCTCGTATTCTTTCATTTGTCCAGCTAACTTTTTGAAACCATTGAAACTAGCCATTTATGATGGATTACACACTCGACATTCTGAAATGTCCTGCACGATCAAGGCCAAATAAAGTTATCACGCAGCCACTGTGTCAGCACAGCAGCATGAGTGCTGACGGTGACGGTGCGTTTTTGATGTCAGATTATTATGTAGGCTAGCCTACTAGACTGTTCTCACGTTGCAGCGCTTTACTTATATGAAGTAGCATTAATCAATATGAAGGGCAGAGGGGGATAAATGTTGTCCCCACCGGGGATAAAAATAATTTAGCAGAGGTAGGGATAGGAAAACCAGAGGGGGGGAAATCCTCACCATCCCCCCCTACAAATCGCACCCTGCCAACAATGCACAACTAAGTTTGTGTACATATGTTCCTGCCTCCAGCACCATCAATTTAAGCCCTATGCACAGGATTAGTGTGTTCTGGAAGGTCATCTACTTTGATGGTTTGTGGCACCAACGAATAATTACACGACAACATGACGACAATATAGCCTTTAGTGTCACTGTCACTTAGTTATGTATTTTACTTCAAGATTAAATTTCAGTAAGGATTGATATGTGTATCTTTTTAAGAATGTGTTGACTGGGGCTGTAGCATTCTGGGAACAAACCTCTGCTCAAGTTAAATTAATGTTAAGTCACATTCATCAAAAATTATGTTGTGTTGACAAAGAAGCCTTAGTTGATTGAACTTGCCTGATTTAGAATATTAGTCAGATCAACATGCTATCTTTATTTGATGCAACTTCATTGCCTCATTATGATAACTTTTTATATGATTTTCAATCAACGTACAATTTCAAGGCAACCAGGTTACTCACTTTTTCCAAGTTAAAACAACAAGTAATTTTTTACAGTGTAGCTACTCCCCTACTGCTAGGCTCCCACTGTACCTGCCACTCTCTGACACAGGCAGCGGCTACAGGAAGTAGTCGGTGGGGCTGTAATAGAGCTTCCTGAAGACCTCGATCCGGCTGAAGTTGCGCAGGATCCAGGTCTGCAGTGGGCTGTCGTCGCAGTACTCCACCGTGGGGCCCCAGGTGCCGTCCTCCAAGCGACTGATGGTCAGGCACGACTGTGTGATGATGTGCAGGAAAGTGTGCTTCTGCATCCGGGAGGTGAGGTGGGGGGTGAAGTAGGGAACGACACCAGCAGGCGCCACATGCAGGTGGAGTGGATGAAGAAGGGAGGGGAGGAGTCAGATGGAACATGTTGATGGTTAAATGAGATGAGACAACCAAACAAAAGTGCCACACTAACTACTCAGAACTTGCACCAAATGGCAGTGAGGGACAATGTCCAGATAATAGTAGTGGTGGTCATCTGGTGGTGGTAATGGGTGGACCAGACAAGCCCAAAACAGTCTGACTGTGTGTCCAGACACAAACAGCACCTGTGGCTCTTGGAGCTGCGTGACTGGGCAGCTGGAGAATGGGTAATGGCTGAGGGACAAAGGGCGGCACACATGACTGACAGGTAATGGATGTGGTTGACGGGAACCTGAGGGGCGAGGCAGGGAGCGGCCCCAGACAAACGAGGCGCAAATGGGATAAAAGTGGCCGGAGCGGCATGGGTCTGGACGGAGAGGGAGGCTCTTTGTCGCCACGGCTGCCGTCTGGTGCCGCTCCCGACGCTGCTGCCGCCACAGTCACCGCCGGCCCAAAATAGTGCCTGACAGCACGAGGGCAGACCAGCACAAATGAGAGGCAGACATTTTTCTTCATCCACAAATAATTTAATGTCTCATGTTTCACGGAGCACAGAGCCCAACGCTGCTGCAGCATCTCTCTCCCTCCCTCTCGTCTCTCTCTCTCACTGTCATCCCTGTCTTCTCTCTCTCTCTTCTGTCTCTCTCACTCTCTCTCAACCTCTCTCTCTCTCACACACACACACACACACACACACACTGTAACCCCCCTCTCTCTTTCTTTCTCTCTCTGTCTCCCATCTCACAGCACCCCCCCCCCCTCTCCTTTCTCTCTCTCTCTACTGTGTTCCCTCTCTCTGGCCTATGAATAGACCATACTGCATTAGATGGAGGAGAGAGAGGGGAGGGGGCAGGTTCAGTGCCCCTGAGACAAAGATAAGAGAATCTCTGGAAGGAGACATTGCATTTTTGACATTAAAAATCATGTCCCAATAGTGCAGCCCCTCCCCCGGCCTTGTAATAAATAATCCATTATTAAAATCAACAGCTATTTCTGGACTTCTGATGCTACTTTCATGCATCTCCCTTTGCCCCACAGCCAGCTCTCATTTCTCTCAATGTCGGATTTCCAAGAATCTGCCACTGGCTCCATAGAGAATATATGTCAAGATAGAGATGCACACACAGGCTTTCAGTCTACACTCCATTCAGGCTTACCAGCATGGTATGTTAACGATTCGGCTGTGGGATCTATAGGTTCATGTAACAACCTTGCTAAGGGATGTAAGGTTATACAACCACGGGGACACATGGGGCTGCTCATTATACCAAACACCATACACACTATCACCGGTCAAACTAGAACGCCTACTAAAACTGACCACATAATGTCACACAGGGGTTGCACTGACACTCACAGAGCACAACTTACCTTAAAATCATACTCCCACTTGCCCACATACTGAGGCAAAGACAAGAGAGACAATCAGACGCTGGTAAGTTGGAGGGGGTCTCAAGGTTCATTCTGCACCCCAACAACAAAGACTCGAGTCTGCCTAAGGATGAGCCACAGGCACCTGGCACCACCTGGTGGCTTCAAATAGCCCTGCACCTCCACGAGTGATGCAACGATATGATATCCCAGTACAGAGACTAGTCTGCAAAATTAACAACTACTACTATTCTCATTCGTTACAGACAATCCTTCAGGGTGTCAGACTGAAGTATAGTAGGCCATCTTCATATTGTAGCCGTATTGCTGTAATAATATACAGCGTATGTAATATAGGAAGGCATACCTCTGCATCGTAATCAAACATCTGGTTCCCCTTCATGTGGTGACACTTGAGCATGACCACTGGACCGTTGAGGCGTGAGACGTCCAGACACAAGTCGTCGGTCCTGATCTCCTTATCGGCCGTGTAAGAAAACACCTGTAAAGGCGCACAAGCAGAAGAGCATTGGGTGTCAAGTTCATCGGCGACACATTTGCTGCCCAAGCTCTGTGTTGTGACTGGGACGGAGGGTCTGCTCTGCTCTGCTCACCTGGTTTCCCCCCATGCCGTGGCAGTTGAAGAAGCCCACTTTCTCGTTCTCCTTGCGGCCCATGTTATCCACGCACTGGTTGGTCTCCACGTTTCTGATCTGGGAACAGAAAGAGGAACAGCTTGATTGTGAGGTGGGAATCCTACTCCAAACTGGAATAGTAAGGCAAGCAGCATCTGACCACTACATTAGTCTGAAGCAGCTACAACCCATTGGTCTTCTCCTGTGTAGAAAGTCTCCTTGACAAATGAATTAGGAGACGGCACCTGTGCCTCACATTCAAATCTAATAATTATTTTCAGATGAACAGATATGTAATACATAATTGAACATTCCCTGCTCAATGGAACAGACCATTCTGCGCTATTAAGAGTGTTTCACAACCGATACAGAATGACAGCACCTATAATTGGGAGAGCCATTGTTTTGGAACTACAAATGACTGAACATAGTCATGCCATGGAGCCAAAACACGGCGAACAACTCCAACAGGTCTGTTACTTAATGAATTCCCCCTCCAATGGGCCGTTTAATATCAAGCTAATATATGCCTAAATGCCGGGCATGCCCTGTGCTTTATGCTTCAGTTATTATCTTGCATCAGCAGCATCTAAAATTGAATAATATAACAGTGTAATGGCTTCTGTGTTTGAGAGGGAATCCAGGATGAGCTGTGTGTGTGAGGTGAGGAGTGAATCATGGCCAGACATAGAGAGAATGAGAGAGAGAAAGAAAGAGAGAGGGAGGAGGAGGGAGGGAGGGAGGGAGAGATGAGAAGAAGGAGGAGAGGAGACTGCAGTGGCTTGCAGTGCAATGAGCAGGTTTTACTGCGGCACGTTGCAGGCTGTAAAATCGCAGCGTTTCAGCAGAATTGAACTTGGAGGGGATTACAGGCTCATTTCTCAACACTCACTGCCCAGCGCCACTCACCAGCCCTCTGCTGTCCACCATTAATCATGGTCTCTCTCTCCCTCATCTCTCACACGCACAATCTCTTTCTATCTCACTCTCTCATCCCTCCCTCTCCCAGACTCTTTCTCCCTCCATCTCTCTCTTTACCACTCCCCCCCCCCCCCTAGACTCTTTCTCTCTCTCCCTCTATCTCTCCTTGTCCTCTCTCTCTCTCTCTCTCTCTCTCTCTCTCACATCCACGGTCTCGCTCTTCTCACTGCATCTTTCAACATCACTCAAGTTTCTCATTCCCGTTGTCACTTGTAAGTCTATTACCTCTTGAGCTGCGTGCCTCCGCGTCTGCTCACGGAAGATTATTCGCTCGGCCGAGCACTGACCTTGGCTCAGAGTCCGCGGCTGAACACCTACTGCTCCACTGAACCCCTGTGCGTGCGTGGTCGCTACACTTTGATCCTGATGAATCGTGTCTGGTGTGGCTGACAGTTATGTGTCCAACGTCCTACGTTGGGGCCATGTGTGTGTGTGTGTGTGTGTGTGTGTGTCTGTTGGGGTGTGGTGGGTTGTGGGAAGGCGGTGGTGGCGACGTACCTCTCCGAGTGAGTAGTATCTCCGGGGGATCTGGGAGTCGGGGTAGACGTTCTCCAGGTACCAGGAGAAAGGCTTGCACTGCAGGGTGTCCCTCAAGGCCTTGCGGGCCGACACGTCTCCATAGTCCACCCGCACCACACCTTCAGGGCAAACACACAACACAGCACAACATTCGTGAAGGTTCACTTACGCCTCAGCATGGCTTACACACGCACACGCGCACACACACGCGCATACACACATGCACACACACATACACACATACACAAACAAACAAACAAACTGAGCAGGGCCTTCACTGAGCAGTAATCTGTGATTTTTGTATGACATACACTTATAAAAACCTTGATCTTCAGCTGCATTTACACCAGACCTATAAACACTTTTTCACTTTAAAGAGCATTTGTTAGCATGAAGCATTCCACGGCCCTAATCGAAAGGAACTGTGAGAATGCATTCATACTCACCGCCTAAACAGAGCTGAACTCTGTGATTCTGCACAACGCAGACTATTTATGATTCTCCGCTGCCAGGGTGCACTACGTGACGTGAATGTTTACTTATGTACCGATCCTAAGAGAGAACTGTCAGCTGAAGGGCCTCCCCAACACACAGACTGATTAGCCAAACACACACACACACACACACCCACACCCACATAAACACACCCACACACACATAAACACACGCACACACACACACCAGGGTTTCCGTTGTCCGGTAATTACCGAACATTGGCCGGAAAAAAAATGAAATGTCCGACAAAATTAAATCTCTCCGGTCAAATTGTCCGAAATTGAAATTGGCTAATAATCCCGTCCCCTAACGCAATCTGAATTTGAGAATAAGCCTTAATATGTAAGCCTATATTATACATCCTCTGGCTATGTTTTTAAATTAACAGGCTCTACCGTTTGAAAAGTAAGCTAAACAACACGCCTGCTGCATTTCAAATAGGAAGCGCACACTTAAAACGTCCATGTTAAACAACGAACAAATGAGTGAGGCGGTTCAAACATGGCCAGGCCCAGGCAGACTAGCCTTAAAAGTTTTTTCAGAGGCCAGACGCGATGGATGATGATAAATTGGTAACGTCTGAAGCCTCAGATGTCTGGTCAACTCCACCACCACCAGATAAAAAGCAGAAGTGTCGGGCGTATCTGTCGGAATCAGTGACATTGGAAGTGAACTTGGGGGGGGGGGGGGGTGCGGCCGCTCCAAGACACTGTCATTCTCCATGTACACTGGACATGCAAAGTGTTCTTAACCCAAAGCATACAGTAGGCCTATACGTTCTCTGTCTATGATCTGCAGGGTTAGGGCCTCCTCGACGAGGCGATTACTGGTCCGCGGATAATTTCTGGCACAATTAAACGGTATCATTGAACCGCGGCCGAAAGAAAAAGAAACTAAACATTTCCCAGAATAGGGAACATATCTTAATTTATTGTTATCAAATATAGAGGCATAGCATTAGGGGGTAGTGGTGTGAGCGCTTATTCTTGTCAGGGATGGATTACCTAGGGGCCCAAGGGGTCAGGGGGCCCTGAAGCCCAAGCCTTTGCATGGAATCATTGCCTCAATATCAACAAATCAGGATGTAGGCTATGAATCTGATTAAATTTAGTATTGGCCATCCCCAAAATGCACCAGAATACAGGAAATCACATCAAACAAATTTTTTTAAAAATTCTGGGGGAGGACCCCCAAACCCCCCCTCCCACATATACGACAATAAGTGGGGGGCCCTTAATACATCTGGGCCCAGGGGCCCGAAAGTTCATAATCCGCCCATGATTCTTGTGTGTGCGCATCATCGGTGTACATGTAAGTTAAACAGTCACCACTGGAGATAATGTGGGTAGCAGCAACAAACAACGTAGCCTTTTTAAAACAACGAACGAAGCGGACTCTTGCTGTCTTGTTAGGCATGTTTAAGTTAGGCTAATGAACATGTTGCATTCTATACAGCCTTATTATGTCATTCTTTAAGCTACATAGCCTGTCTCCAGTTTTCCTCAATTTGACTAATTAAGAAGGGATAATAGGATATTTGACCGGCATATCATCAAAATGTCCGGAAAACGAAACCTCTGCCGGTCACTTTGAGCGGCACCATTTTTTTCTAGCGGAAACTCTGACACACACACACACACACACACACACACACACACACACACACACACACACACGAGTGGGCGCTGCAGGCTTGGCCTCGTCTCCTGCCGAGATCTCAGGTGGCTGCGGAGTGCCTCCACTCTTCCTCTCGGGCGCCTCCAAAACGTTTGACTGTGCCACCTGTAAATGAATAATGCAGCATTTGGGGGCACCACAGCGCTCCCTCTTCTTTCCTCCCTCTCTCTCTCTCTCTCTCTCTCTCTCTATCCCTCTTTCTCTCGCTCTGTCTTTCCCCTGCCGAAAGCTATTACAGCCTTTCGCTGGGGCCAGCAGCAGGACACGGGAAGGAGCTCTCTCTCCCGCTGCAAACGGCCATTTTTCCTCCTTCATCACTCTCGCCAAGCAGCCTTGGGATGCGCTGCCTGGCAGTATCCGATAGCCAGTCATCATCCACAGTCCAGCACTGCAAGATAACGCTGCCTAATACACCTGTACAATGCACACACGCAGCACTCCCTCTGTGAGTGAGCAAAGACAGAGAGCATGCATTGAGTGAATGGATGTGGAAAGGGCTTTATACATGTGAAGTGCATGGCAGATTGCAAAGATGTAATACCTACACTGTACACTAGAGGGACCCTCTTTACCATGGAACGTTTATTGTGGGCGAACTCTTAGCAGTGTGTGCTGATGGTTATTCCGTTTTTCAGGATTGTGAACACCTGCACATCATGTCAGTGGCTTGTTGTTTTTTTCCCCGCATAAGTTCTGATGAAATCGAGTAAAAAAATAAATAAATAAACCCAGCTGGCTCTCCTTTCAAGTCGCCCTCGAGTGCCCTCCCGTCTGTCCAGGCCATGCTGTGAGAACTGACAGGTGAGCAAATGGATTAACAGAAAGAGATCCCCCTTTCAAAAGGCTGCGAGCACACTAAGGGTAAGGCCAGAGCCACAAGTCTAGAATATCGGGGTAGGGGGGTGACCAACGTCGTTCAGAAGCTCGCAGCGGTTTGGTGGCGTTGTTTTCTAGGTTACAGGGACCAAGGTGCTGCAACCCTGCGGTGCAATATCTCCAGCCGCAATCAAACAGTGTTTTTTTTATTTTAATGCTGTGATCTGCAGTCAACCGTGTGATGAGAACGCTGCGGCCAGCTCTGTCATGATCTAAGCCTGGTTATCTGCAGGAGTCCACACCACACACACACACACACACACACACATACACACAGACACACATGTACACACATACATACACACACACACGTTTCAAATCTTGCTGTGCAACAGTGTGAGACAAAAACAACTTCTGAAGAAGCTTCATGGAGATACAGCTACTTTTTGTTGTTTTTGTCAGTACGTGAGAGCCATGAAAAGCTAACGCTAAACACCTCAATCCTTTTGTAAACTGTATATATGCTATTAAATTAGCATTGCATCAGAGAAGCAGTGCAGCTTTATTCTGAAGCCATTTGCCTGCAGTTGTTTTATTTGATAATTTGCATGACGACTGTAGGAGGAATAATCACATTAGACAGGTAATTTAATTGGCTCGACTGAAATTCCTCATTTATTTCTTAGGTGTGCTAGAACTTGCGTGGGCAAGTGTGTGTGTGTGTGTGTGTGTGTGTGTGTGTGTGTGTGTGTGTGTGTGTGTGTGTGTGTGTGTCTCTGTGTGTGTGTGTGTGTGTGTGTGTGTCTGTGTGTGTGTGTGTGTGTGTGTGTGTGTGTGTGTGTGTGTGTGTGTGTGTGTGTGTGTGTGTGTGTGTGTCTCTGTGTGTGTGTGTGTGTGTGTGTGTGTCTGTGTGTGTGTGTGTGTGTGTGTGCGCGTGTGTGTGTGTGTGTGTGTGTGTGTGTGTCTGTGTGTGTGTGTGTGTGTGTGTGTGTGTGTGTGTGTCTGTGTGTGTGTGTGTGTGTGTGTGTGTGTGTGTATTCCTTTAACTATGTGCTTGTGCGTAGGAAGAAAAATGAAGTCTGTTGATGATCCCCACCTTTAAGATGAGCTCAGTGAGTTCAGTTGCTGTGCCCCTCTGCCACCCCAATTCCACCCCATCCTTGCCCTGCACGCCCTCATCTCCACTTCCAGACACCCCGACCACTCCCTCCCCACCGCCGGCACCCCCCCCCCCCTCGCCTCGCCTCTGGGCCCCTCATCCATCAGGCTGCTACGGGTTTGTGGAGGATGGCAGGGGTGATGGAGGTGGTGGTGGTGGTGGTGGTGCAGCACTTATAGGAACTCCCTGAGCTGCCCTCCGGCCACTCCAGTTCCACAGCCTGACCAGATTAGAGCGGGGCGCCGGCACAGGATGCCCCTGCATGCCCGCACAAACACTCACACACACACACACGCACACTCATGTGCTCTGATTGGATGTGGCAGAGGCAACACAAAGAGTAATCACATTACCCCGCTTGTAGGAATAGGATGCTGGCATTCTTGTTATTTCACACACACAAACACACACACATACACACAGTCTCTACACTCTTTCACTCGGTCTCATTCTTTGTTGGTCTGCCGGTGTCCTGTCCTTTTCCACATTCCCTTGTTCCCTGTGTCTCTCTCTATTTCTGACTGACACACACACACACACACACACACACACACACACACACACACACAGAGAGAAGGCGAGCTGTAGTGGCCTGTAGGGACTGATGTGTGGCACTCCCGTGAGGCCCGTGACCGGATCATAAAAGCAGCCTTTCATGAATATGTGAGCGGCAGTTCTCAACTGCTCCATCCCTTCTCTCCAAAAAGACACTTTAGTACAATGCCTGCCATGAATAAAAGATTACCTGTGACCCCCCCCCCCCCCCACCCACCCACCACCACACACACCTCACCCTCCAGAAAGCTCGCCTCATTCACTTGCTCTCTCGCTGGCTCGCTATGTGTGTAAACATGACAAACAGCATTGCCCAGGTAAAGGTAGGGCCGGTACGTGCCTCACTTGCATCCACACTCTCTCATGGGCGAAAACCGTCCCGCAGGGAGTCCGCTCACATGAGCGCTGGACAGAGAGGGGGGGTGGGGGGTCATTACACATCCGTCAAGCTGAGTCATGCGGCGAGAAGTGACCCACAGGCAGACCTCCACAAGAAGGAGAGAAATTTAAAATAAATAAATGGAACTGCCCGCAAGTCTCATTTTGTGTACAGGAGCCTCGGGAGATAAAATGCAGCAAAAATGAAAACAAACAAACAAAACATACAAAACAAACAACATGAAACAACGTGCAACGTTTCCCAGAGTTCTTGGCCACATGAGGTGAGACTGGGTAGAGGCTGCGGTGTTCACGTGCCCGGAGGTCTACGCATACACAGCATACGAGAGAGAGAGAGAGAGAAAGAGAGAGGAAGAGAGGGAGAGAGAGAGACAGGGAGATAAAGAGAGAGACAGAGAGAGAGAGAGAGACAGAGCGACAGAGAGAGTGAGAGAGGGAGAGAAAAAGAGAGAGAAAGAGAGAGCGCAATTACAGGCTCTGGCGCCTGCACCTCCACAGAAATGGCCAAACTGAAAAATCTATTTTTAAACAACGCCGCTGCATCATACTCGCCGACTGACACTCATTCACTCTCTCTCTTTATTTCTCTAGAAGACACACACACACACACAGCGAAACACACATACTCACGTGCACACACAGGCATATGCAGACACTCAATTTGCCATCACAAATTTTAACTTCTTGGCAGTGCAACAGAGAACCTCCTCTGACAGAGAGGCCAATCTATGTGTGTGTGTGTGTTTAATTATGTATGTTAAGGGACTCCATAAAGGCCATTAACTTCTCTGTCTACGCAATCAAACATCACAACAGCAAAACAGAAATTTGTATTCATAATTCAGCCTCGATGCATCCAATTAAATGAGGTAAATAATTTGGAATGAGTACAAGCTAAGAGTAAATAAAGCAAGTCCTCTGTTTTAATTAAGACTGCTTCTCTTCTCATTTTCTCATGAAGGAAGCGCTTGGCAACTTGGCAACAGGTGGAACTATGTCTATGTTTTCCATTATTCAAATGAGTTGCAATTAGCTCTTCTAAGATAACAGAGATGATGAGGATGGGGTCAAACCGTAAGCTAAAAAGCACAGACTGTGGTGTCACCTGCCATTACATAGCACTCAGGAGCAAGTACGTCACAAGCGCAAGACACAAGGGCGTGGTGGAGCAGTGGTATTGTCTCCGACCAGGGATGTAGTGGTAAAATAAGAGGTGGGTAAACTATGAATTCTCTGATCAAGGTGAGGTATATTGCGGTATCGGATATTTAAAAAAGGCATTCAGAACGTGGTTGATGATGGTGGAGGTTATTGTTGAATGTTAACAATGTATAACAATACCAATGGTATTAAATGGTTCCTAGAGTGTTGATGAGTGTACATAATTGTGAATGTGGATAATACAGTGTCATTTTTGAATGTTAATACTTGCAATTGGTGAATAAACTCTTTTGATGTGGATAAACTCAAATAAGAAATAGATAAACTCTATTTCTGAAATTTCAGAGGTGGATAAACTGCATTTACTTGTGCTTAGCCTCCACTACATCCCTGCCTCCGACTGACCATCAGTCGACCCGCCACTGAGAGTCTGTGTCTCTTTGGATAAAAGCGGCTGCTAAATATCAGTCAACTATCAGTCACACAAGCATGGTGACAGACACACAGAGAGAGAGAGAGAGAGAGAGAGAGAGAGGGAGAGAGGGAGAGAGAGAGAGAGAGAGAGAGAGAGAGAAAAACTAGTGACTGTACCTGGTGATATGATGTAGAAGAAGTCTTTGAACTCGTCCATCCACACCTCGGCCAGGCGGCGGTTGTTCTTGTTGATGACCTGGCCGGTGCCCCCGGGAAATGTGTAGGGGGTGGCCTTGCGGAACACGTGGCCCACGTGGGAGCAGGTGACAATCTCCAGCGAGCCCCCACACTGCCAGATCTGTAGAGAGAGGGGGAAGCGGGACCAACCAGAGGTCACGAGACGCATGTCAGGGAGCGTGTGTGTGTGTGTGTGTCTTCTACGATATCATCAGGTACAGCAGGTGAATGCTGAGCTCTTTTACAGTTTGACCCTCCTCACCTAGTGACAGCTGCCCCAGGGGGCCGAGAGACTACTGAACTTACACTGACCCTGTCGTCAGCTACACACTGCCCACTCCATAGACGCCATCTGAGGGGCTAACCCCGACCTTGGCATTCATTACACATGACTCAATCCTCAGAGGGAGGCCAGGTACGGTCACTTACCCTGAAAGACAACTCCAGGTTCTCCCCTCCCCATATGTCCATCCCTGGGTCATAGGTGCCAATTTCTTCAAAATATGTGCGGTCAATGGAGAACAGGCCGCCAGCCATCGTAGGTGTTCTGTTAGAGAAAACAGAGTGACAGAGAGAGAGAAGAGAGAGAGAGAGAGATGGGGGGTGAGGGTGATGGACAGAGAGAAGAGGAGAAAAAAAACGATAAAAAGATTATGCGACATTGTACATATCACATTACAGGCCGTTGCTTTTCAAGTGTGACAGGGCCTACTATTGAGCCTTTCGTGGATTTCAAAAGTAATTAAATCCTATGTATATTTGTCAGCCACCGAGAGCTGACAAGCAGCCCTTTGAGATGGGCTCAGTCTATCTGGGGCCTGAAGACTTATAATCTCCAACCCTGCTCTCCTCTGATGGACAGCTAATGCTAATTTACGGGCGGGTAGGTGATCAATCAGGCGGTGACTATGCTAGCTGTCCCGCGGCAAAACAGACATGTCTGCTGATGCTGCAGGACTAAGGAAGCCACCGGGCATGATGGCATTTTTTTATTCCCTCCATCATCTCACATTCATCAGGCCATTTCCCCCCTTTTATTCGGTTGTTTCGTGGCATTTGATTCATGAAGAGCGCAGATTTTCCTGAAATCTCTTTTTTTTCCCCCTCTCTTTTTCTCTGCGGCTATTATTGAGATCTGATTTGTGCGAGGCTGAGTGATTGGCCGCTTCAGGTGCTGAGCACAATTACGGCGAAGCTGGCCGCGGCTGTCAGGGGGCGACGGCGCGCCTCTCCGCTAGTTGCCACATCCAATGAATGAGATTAATGATGTTGAGACAAATGGCGGCGTGTTCTTTTGTTCAGACCGCCGCCGCAGCACTTCAAGAGGAATTAGCATGGGCTTTGTTTAACGCTATGGACTGACACATGTGGACGCAAATGTGCAACACACACACACACACACACGCACGCACGCGCACACACACGCACACACGCGCACACACACACACACACACACACACACACGCACACGCACACAGACACACACACACGCGTGCACACAGGCATGCACACACACACAAATAGAAGACCACAAAGAAAGGGTTTTCGATCTCAATGAGGATCCCTGGGAGGTAGAGCAAGCAATCTTCACTGCCGCCTAAGCACTGACTTGGCTCATGATTACACTTCTGGAATATTCTGGAATAAGTGATTAGTACTATGCCCTGGTGTCTTTTCCCCATGACTGCCAGACGTGATGGCTCATAGACACACCGGGGTGAGCCTTGGGAGCCATATCCCTCTAAAGTTAACACCTACGCTGTGCTCCATTTTTTTTCCGCTGCCGGTAAAAAAAGAAAATTTTGTAGGGAACTGAAGATTAGATTTTTCCCTTGGTTCAGTGAATCTTAATTAATCTAGGTGGATTGGATGAGTCCAGACATGCTTGAGTGTGTGCGCTCCACGGCAGCTCGCAGACACGGGCACACGGGCGTAGGTAAATCATTCCAATCTAATCTCCCTTTCCTTATCGCCTTTCCGGATGCTTCCGTCCGCCCCTATAACATGCTGTGCCGGCGTTATCACAAACACATCTGTTAAGCAAGTGCAATGTCTCTGCGCAAACAAACGCCAGTCTCTCTGGTGGGCGGAACGTCAGAGTTTATTGGACAGAAAATGACACGATCGGCTCGTTTGGCGTCTCAAAAAGGGATTCTGAGTTGTCATGGCACCGCCTGAGGGGAGACGGTCTGGAGAAGAAATTTGATCAAACTTTCCACCTCCAGCGGAGAGTCTATTTTTGGGCAGCAGGATGAGTAAGCAGGCTCTCGTGTGCTCGCCGTCCTCCACGACCTCGCTGGTTCAGGAGGAGGTGATCCACTGACGTTCCAGCTGAATCCTCTATGGATATGACTCAATCTATGGAACTCCTATATGCAACCACTCTTTGCGAATGAATAAACCCGAATCATGCCCCTTGTATGTACCCCTCAATGACAAACTCTGAAGCAAAGAAGTTCAAGTTGGGAGCACACATTCAGAACGAACACAGGATGCTGTAACTCAAACTGTTTTCTGCAGCTTTGTGTTCAGATATCTAGAGTCCAAGAAATATATTGACAGTCAAGTGCTATGACATTACCAATTCTAATCATTCTAGTATGTCTTGAAGAAGCATGCCATTTCTTGATGAATGAATGCACTATGTTCACTTTGAATGTGTGCTTCTAACTTGAACTTGAACTCTTTGGTGTAGCTCCCCAACTGAATTAGTATTGGTTTGGAAAGCGTGCCCTCATCTCCCTCCAGCCAAACAAAGTCTATGGAGCGTCAGCCATCTTTGCTCTGTGAGAAAGTGTGATAGAAATGTGGCTCTGTAACGGCAATCGTACCTGACTGGGAGGGTCCGGTCCCCCTTGCGCCGGTCCATCTCCCTCTGGGGTACAGGGTACCAGCGGAAGTTCAGCTTCCAGTTGAAGCCGCCATACGTCATGTCCGAGCCGGCCATGTACTCGAACGTCTCATCGCTGATGACATCGATGATGGGACACACCACAGACGTCCTGTAACAGCAACAGAACAGGGAAACGATGAGAAAGCACAATGTCATGACTCACACACAAGTTTCAGTGTTCCAGCAAAGTGAGATATGCTTCCCACTTCCTTAAACAGAATAAATTATTCATAGAGAGGACAATCCCCAAACTATTCTTCTCGAGACCAATAGGGAAAGAATGAGAAAAATCACGATGTGCTGACCGCACAATACACGCCTGGCATTATTCCGATATTTATTATGAGCGTTGCTACAGTCAGTCAAAAAGCCCATATGGCAGCCATTATGGATCCCACCGACTGCTAAACTCCATAACAGGAATGCCAATTACTCTGACACCTGAGGCAAGACGCAGCACCACAGAGTTCCTGATTGCAATCAATGCAAAGCTAATATTAGCACTGTCTGGCGCTGCCAATATCAGAGCTGCTGCCTTGCATCTTTCCCCGCACAAATTAGCTCAAAAGTGTTTTTTCTTTACTCTCACCCAAAGGCGCCTCCATTCCACACCAATTCGGTCTGATCTCGCTCAGCAGACGTTTTCCTCAGACTGGCGACCGCAGCTGTCTGTTAGCCTGGCTATGGAATTATGTATGACAGCGTTGCGGCGTGCCTGGCATAATGCACTGCGTAGTGTCACTCTGAACACTCCGCCTGGCAATATGAGCACATTTACAAGTTGCTATGACGGGAGTGTGACAAGAGGGACAAATTACACTTTTCATGTCTTCATCATCATCATCATCATCACTACCGTCGTCATAACGATCACCACCACAAAATCCACTGTCATCGCTCTTGAAGCATAAAAGGACCAAGAGCTGCTGACAGTCTCAAAAAGGGATAAACTGGAACAGTTACCAACTGCAAAAAAGAGAGTGTGTGGGGAAAAAAGTGGTTTGGCCTCTTTTTGTTCCCAAATCTCTGAGCCTCTGAAGGAGCTGTGGACAGATGAATCACAATGACTAGGAGTCGGTTTGCTCATGGGTCTGTAATGATGGGCTTAGATGCTCTTGTGACAGACCAAGCGGATTTCACCTTCAGCTGCGAGAGAAAAGGGACAGCGCTTCCGCAAGAGAAACATTTGCATGTGTTTCAGCATGCACGCACACACACACACACACACACACACACACAACTTATTTTCACTACAGCTCACTCTACCACACACACACACACACACACATACACACAGCTGTCACTGGCACTGGCTTCAGCAAGTGTCTGCTAAAATTACATGCAACTCTTTAGATTACAAAAAGCACAAAAAAAAATGCAAATCCCCATCACTCGCAGACAAGGAGGACAGAGGCAAATTACCCATATGCTGCTCACACAAAAACCTGACGTGCATTTCACCAAACTCAATTTTTCCAGCTGTTCCTGTGCTAGGTAACTGGGGGGAGGTAAGAAATCTCTTCATATGCTCCTTGCACTTGCAGCATTTACAATACCAAGCACAGAATGTCCTCTCCCTACAGTTCAAAGAGGTACATTGAATAATGTAACCTACACAAACCAAGGCCATTATATGGTTATATGGCCTCAGATCTGCTGGGCCATTGCGTTTTACTACAGAAGTATGCACAGTAACTTAGTGCTGTATATATTTCAGTGGTATATCACACTAGTTGGTTTATACTGCACAATCTCCTCAGGGCAGTCGTGGCCTACTGGTTAGGGCTTCGGGCTGGGAACAGAAGGGTTGCCCATTTGATCCCCAACCAGTGGGAACAGCTGAAGTGCCCTTGAGCAAGACACCTAACCTCTCACTGCTGCACCTAACCCCTAACTGCTGCACCTAACCCCTCACTGCTGCACCTAACCCCTCACTGTTAGTGTGTGCTTCACCTCACTGTGTGTTCACTGTGTGTTCTCTGTGTGTTCTAATTCACGGATGGGATAAATGCAGAGGCCAAATTTCGTGTATACGCAAGTATACTTGGCCTAGAAACCTGATTTACATTTACAGAATAAGTGCACACACTACTCCAGCATGCCCGTCGCCCTGTTCTTCACCTTAAGCTAAAGAAAGACAATGCCATGCAGCATTCTCTACAACCAAATTTGGTGGGTTGGGATTAACTAAAGGTCAGTCCCTTTATCTTAAGCTAAAGATAGAGAGTTCCCCCAAATACAAGTCTGGCAGGTGGGTATTATCTACAGGTCAGTCCCCTTACCTTAATCTAAAGACGGGGTATTCGCCCACATCCAAATCTGCCGGGTTGGTATTAACAAAGGTCAGTGTCCTTACCGGTCCTCTTTGATGCGGGCCAGCAGTGGCTCCAGCCAGCCTACTGTGCACTCGCAGTGGGCGTCCAGGAAGGTGATGACCTGTCCCTTGGTGGCGGCTGCCCCCCGCAGCCGAGCCCGGATGAGGCCCGAGCGCTGCTCCATGCGCAGGATCCGCACCGGCACCTCCAGGTTCCGCACATAGTCGTCCAGCTTCTTCTTCAGGAAGTCTGGGGTGGGAGGGGAGGAGAGGAGAGCAGGAGGAGACAGTGCTGCTTACAGAGAACATCCGGTGTGACGGGAATGTTGGAAAATGAATGTTCTAAAGAATATCTGGGTTCATTGAATTCAACCAGAGCCATATAAGGCTATCTATAAGGCGGGCTTGTGCAAAATTCCAGAATTGAATTGAAACTCTGAATTCAATTCGAATTGTGCACAACCCTGCTATAAGGCTCTGAATTCAACATAGAATTTTAGAACCTTGAATTGTTGCGGAACGGAATCTCATGTTAGAATGTTCCAAAAACCCACACCTTAATTAAACATCAAAGTTTTGAGTCAGATATGGGTGTTGGCATACAGTAGTCGGCATTCAACCCTGAAGCGGTTTGCATTGAAAAGCAATTCCTAGCTAATGCTAACAGAGGAAGCGTGTATGACAAAAGGAAGCGTGACTGAGGGAAACCGGGGAGCAGCCAGGAGATGGTACCTCTCTCACTGGCATCGTCCACCAGCACGATCTCCACGAGCAGGTGGCGCGGAGAGCGGTTGATGACGCTGTGGACCGTGCGCAGCAGCGTGCTCCACGCCTCGTTGTGGAACACGATGACGATGCTGGTGTTGGGCAAGTCATCCTGATACACCTTGGTCTTGCAGCTAATAAGATTTAAATAAAGTACAGAGTCTCGGTTAAAAGAGTAAGCCTCAGGATATACACACACACACACACACACACACACACACACACACACACGACCATAAAATGGGGCTCCTGTGATATGATGTGGGTCTAGCTCAACATGCTTCTGGGGGGGGGGGGGGGGGGTGCTGGATGGGAGGCAACAGAGCCATAAAGCTCCGTCTTGACTTAATGGCACCAACAGTGCTGCCTTTACCCCGAGATGGAGATGCATCCATCCTGCGCACGCCACACAGACACAAAGCAGAGCAGGGGGCGCCTGTCGCCAGCAGCTGCTGAATAAAGGATGAGGGTGCATTAGCAGCAGAGAGGAGGATGTGTGAGGTGACAGGGGTGGCTGGATGGGAGGGGAGGATAGCTCTCCTGCCCCGCCCACCCCCCCCCCCCCCCCCCCCCCGCCAATCACCATCCCCACCCCCCCCGCCACCCCATGTCTCAAAAATGGCTGACCCGGATGACAGAATGGGGTCAGCAGGGGGCACACCCCTCTCTCTGTGGCGTGAGTCGACCCACGAATTTAGCCAATGACCGGTCTTTCCTCACTGTGCTTGAGAATGTCTTTTCAGGGCTGTATGGCTTTTTTTCACCTAAGTTTATTCAGCACAGCTGATTCATAAAGATGTTGGGGAGAAAAGATTAGATTTGCAATCCCACCTTTCTTCTGCAGCACTACACTCGCTCGCCATGCGGCAGAATCACCTCCTCGAGACTTGTCATTTATTCGCCATAAGAGCTCCTCGCCAAACCATCACGCTGGACTAATAGCTTATGATTACCCACAGTGCACTGCCTGGGTATTTTTCCAACAAGTCGACGGCCCCAAACCTGGAAGCCGGTGATGAATAGGTGAATTGTGCTTAAAAAAAAAAAAAAAAGAGTCTTCAATAAAATGGTAGGGAGTGCACCATCCTCAGGAAAACAGATGTTAACAAATGCTTCTGAGGGAGTGCATAAAAATGAATCACAGTGGTGTGTCGTAGGAAAGAGGGGGAGGGGGAGGCTAGGCTCTGTAAATCAGCGGGGTAAGATGAATGCTGAAATGTTTCACCCAAATAGCTCCCCGGCTTTTCATTATGCTGCTCAAATGAGGCCTGGGTGTTTCAGAAAACAACACTTCCCCATTCCCCCCTCTACTGAGTGATGAAAAACGCTTGCCCCTACGCTCCTTGAAATGGAGGCAAAACAAGAACATTTTAAAACGCTGAGCATTTATTTATGATGTTTTGGAGACATTTTTAAAAGCTGAAAATGGGTGCCTTGTCTTCATAATACACCCCATTTGATCCTTTTTTTTAAAAGCATTCTGTACATTAAAGTGCTATTGAAGACATATGCCTTTGGCAGTCAAACATTTTGTGCATTGGGCTCATCATTGTGGCTTTCGTTCATTTTACTCAAACACTGATGCCACCTATGTGTGTTACTTTACATGATTTATAGTAAGTAGTGGTGACACAAATGTATTTGTCTAGGGGTTGGCATAGTTCTGGCAATGTTCTCTAAAACACTACTGAAGTACTATTAAGTGAACAACTTGTCTTGTGGCCTTGTGGTTATCAACGACATTCATCCTACCATGCGGTCAGGTGTCAGGTGGGCCCAATCTCTACTGCCTGACTCACCCATCCAGTCTTACGTCGGGCAGGCTCCTGTTAAGGGCGATCATGTCGCTGGCCATCAGGTTGAACTGGTTGATCTTAAAGAGCTCCTTCATCTTCTCCTGGTCATCCTTCGGGAGGACCACCGCCTTCCCCATCTCGCCTGGACCCTCGTGGGAGCGGGAGATCACAGCTGCAAGACCCACACAAACCAGAACGCCATCAGCAAGACTTCAGTTACGCCTACGTAGCTACACCTCTGCCCTGTATATGAAAACAGATCCTGACTCCAGCTTGACTCTCACTCAAACAAAAAAATAGTTACATTCAGAGAGAGAGAGAAACAGAGAGAGAGAGAGAGAGAGAGAGAGAGAGAGAGAGAGAGAGAGAGAGAGAGAGAGAGAGAAAGAGAAAGAGAGAGAGCCTCTGGCCTTTCGAGGATAAATTATGAGAGGAGTTGTGACATGGGTATGAAGTAAAAAATGAGCAGTGTTCTGAACCAGTGATCCATGTTATAGAATGTGTCAGCGGGAATGCGGCGACGTCCTTGGGCCGAGACTTACAGTATCGTACATCTCTACTGTAGCCCGGCACTGTCACAGCAGCGAAACGAGAAGCGACTAGAGGAAAAGCGAAAACAGCTGCTGGCCAGATTCATGGGCCGCTGGCCGATCTAATTTTGAAAGTAGATACCAAGAGTTCCTCACACCAAAGCCTCAGATGGAGGGGCAGGGCAGTGGAGTCCAGACAACTTAAAAGCAGCAGACAGAAGCCGAACTAGCTGCTACGTGTAAGAAGAGAAGTATACGGGTCCCCACTGCATTTGTGGTAGTGTGACTGGGCGTTGCACTGCCCACTCAGCAGCACGGCCCGCTCAGCAGCACGGCTTTCTTTAACTTTAAAGGGTGGTGGCCGCAGCACTGGACTGTGCCCTATGGCTCTGAATGCAAATTAAAAACAGCGGAAATAGCTGATGGATTGATGGCTCTTGGTGACGACTCAAGGTGAAGAGGTGCATTAGTGGGCGGCTGGGGTGGTGCGTGTGTGTGGGGGGGGGGGGGGGGGGTGGATGTGAGGGGGGTGGGGTGGATGCAGGTCTGCCGCAGGTTCAGGTTAAGAGGATTCCACAGGGGCCCTAACACTGGGGGTGCAGCGTATGGAGCAGAGCCTGATGGGTCAGCCCCTCTCCATTAGGACATTGGCTTAACACCGGATGGTCCGAGGCCATCGGATGATCGGGATTACTGAGTCAAATTGCAAGGCACTCTTGGACAATGGACCGAAATCAACGCATGCACAGACTCCTTCTTATTTGGGTTAATTCACTGTGTGATAGGCCACAGGGGCCTCTGGGGAGAAGGATTTTATAAACCAGGCCAAATCATCAAACCCTCAAATATGAACAAAAAAATAACAGTTGCTGAAAGAACTAATCTATCTGTGTCATATTCCTTCCTTCCAAATCTGCAACAATTACACATTAGAGGCTTAACAGTTATGGCAGATTTACCACAGTCATTTCCAGTAATGGATTATTGTAGTTCCTAGTACACAGGCACATATTTAAGAACAATGCTGAGATCTTGTTCTATCTCTGTGGCAAATGTGACAGTATTTGTCCCTAAGAGAAATGCATTCACTGTTAGCTGATGTTTGATAATGCCTGTAAGACAACAACTCTCCCGACAGGTCATATATTAATCTACATCATCGCCTCGAAGAGGGATTAACATGGATGATCATGTGCAGTGGTAGTCGAGTGAGAGACGCACTGAACAGTGAGGGCTTACGTCTCAACCCAGAGTAATAATAAGGACATACAACACGTCAGGTCCAACAATCGATTTACACGTAGGCCTACTAAGATACACTTGAACAATGAAGTATATAACAGCAATAACAAGGCTATGGCAACCAGACAACATGGATTTGATAACTAAAGGAAAATGGTGATTTATGTAGGCCTAACTAGTAAATGTTCGAGAAAAAATAATTAAAAAACCCTCTTCAGCATTAGCTGAATACTATGAATATTCTGAATTTGCGGATGAAGCCAAGTCTATCTTACTGGCTAAATCAGCTTTGAAGTATCTCAACCAGCCGCTGACACTTAAATATGCATGGCGAAAAACAGTCACAGCCTCTTCTGCCTCTATTTTCTCCATCTTCTTTTGAAGCCATCTTGGTGTAATGCTGCTATGACAACTGTTCACTCATGTGTATTGTTCAGCAGTGGAGGCACCTTTGTTGATCATTGGATCTCGGAAACTGCTAAATGTCAGGGTCTCTTGTGAGTCTCTCAGCTCCCAATCTGTGTGTTTGTGTGTGTGTGTGTGTGTGTGTGTGTGTGTGTGTTTGTGTGTGTGTGTGTTTCTCACATTTCAGCCCTTTGACATCTCCTAACCTGGTTTGTGAGACACAGACACAGACACACACATACAGACAGACAGACAGACACACACACACACACACACACACACACAGCATCCGTTTTAAAAGACCAGGCTCTCTTGAATCTAACAACCACATCCGTCAAGGAGGCAAGCTTGCTTCCCCAGGAACCAGTTCAAGTGTTTTACGTCATCTGTACATTGGAGCTCAATGGAACACAGCACAAAGTCTTACTAGGCCTGTGTGAATAATACAGTCTCAGATTCAGATAAACAATAACGGCCAACAGACCGATTAACGACACACAGAGGGCCACAGACAAACAATGTCTTGTCTGATGCAGGAGATTGCTGTATCTCTCACCACAATCACCTCATGTGAATGTGAACGCACAATCACCTTAGTGTGAACAGTGAGAGGATTAAGGTAACCCACGACAGCATGCCAGGGTTTGGGTGTGTGAACATGGCAGCGACACACATGCACACACACGCACACACACGGCTCTCCGCTCCACCACCACAGTCGGCCGCCAGTGCTGCTGCGCTCCAGGCAGGAACGGTTTGATCTCACCAGGTGTCCTACAGCACCTGCCATCACAGGCTGCCCAGCCCAGCCCAGCCCAGCCCAGAGCAGAGCACAGCCCAGCAGAGCAGCGCAGAGCAGAGCAGAGGGCTGTGAGCATGCTGCAGCACCATGAGCAATATGAGCTCCAAACCATGAAGACGGATGCACTGAAGTGAAGGCCTGCTGTGTGTGGTGTCGGCAAAGCTCGGAGTTAAACAAGGATGAACGTCTTCCTGTTCTTTTCTGAAAGGAATGTTTAGGATGTCCAACGTCCTGAAGAGCAGACACTGTCAGCAGCACGCATGGAATGGCAGTTATGATGGTAATTACGGTTCAAATGGCAAGCCACACGTACAGATGCCTAATGACTCGTGCAAGAGAGCTCCTCTAATCGAGCGGTGGAAATTTTCCAGTCTTCTAGAGGCCTTGTCTAAGAGGACCATATAGACATATGGCCACGTTGTAAAAGTGCATGTCATGCGCTGGCCCACAGACATGATCATTCCCCAGGCAGACTGATGCATCCGTGCAAAACTCAGTGGAGGCAAACTTGAAATGACTCAAAAATAAATAAGACAACTAGGGAGTCGGTGCATCCATCAACCCACACAAATAGCAGTAAGGAGAGAGGGTATTGATTGAGTCCAGAATGAAACATGCTGCAAATGAGACTCTTACTTTTCCACGAGTGGGCAATCAATTCTCTGTAAGGTGGCACGATTAATCTCAAACAGGGTGCTCAATTTAAAAAGCAAATCACTGAGAGATCGGACTGGCACTGCTTTTTTCCGATGAAATCATAAAGGTGTTGTCAAACTAATTATGGCTTACCAAATTCATACCCTCAATAACATAATATTAAAGACTAACAGACACTTAGACAGATAAGGGCAATTTCTCCACTGCTATATAGTTAAAAGGGACCTGACTATGTTCACGATAAACATGTTAATATTATTGATACTAGTGATAAACATCTAAACTATTTTTTATAGCTGCTCAACAAACATATCATCCAGGGCTTCATGACTAATTATCTAGTTACCAGGCATGAGTTTCAAATGACTAACAATGTCCCGGATAAGGGCCTGTGACCGTGTATATACTGTATCTGAACGCTTCAGTGCCTGAACATCTCAAGGGTAGTCCATTCACATCAACACCTAAATCAGCAAGACATAAAGTCAGGGCAGCATGAAGGAGGGCAACATGATTAAATCACCCATTGTGATGGCAATTCAACAAGTACAAATGCACAATAAGTACAAATGCACAACAGAGCAATATTGTCAAAAGCTGACAGACCGTCTCAGACCGTTTAAGCCTTGCTTTTCTGGGCAGAATGACTACTTAGACCTCAGTTGACAATCTAATTCCTTAATAGCTTCACAGGCATATTTAGATTTCAACTTGCTGTATTGTGGGGTGTGAGAATCAGAGACCGAGGAGGATTTCTGTTTTACATAATGGAAAAAAATCTCTGAAAAAAGAATGGCCAACACTACAATTTTATTCAAAGAAACCCATGCTTTGTGTATGTAAAAAGAGCAACACACTTTACTTTCTAGCACTCCGGCTTCCTAACCTTGGAAGCAGCTTAACTTGACCCTCTTAATCCTATTTACCTGCAAGACCGCCTACTTAAAGATACCAATTACACTGGTAATCAGAAAGTATGGCCAACTGTTCAGCTTTTTCAGACAGACTAAGGAAAAGGTGATAAGCAAGAGCTACTTCCTATTGATTTAACATTTACTGCGAAAACCAACGGGCCTTCCAAATGCTGCATTTATAACTGCATATGAGTATACACATATCACTTATGAATGTAGTATCCTACTATGAACTGAGGCATCAGCCAGACACCATTGCTCTGGTGGCCCTGCAGTGTGCTACAGTAGGCATGCCATGGATGTAAAAATGACTTAACAGGCCCTTCAGCACCACAGAACTATAGGAGTTATATCAGGCTCCTCTGTGATGCTTCCCAGATGTCAGCCTCCACTTTAATTTTCTCTCACTTTGTATCATCACTGTTATCGCTCTACTGACATCATTCCTCCACCCTCCCTTCTCTGGCACAAAGGATAGATCTCCAAGGACACGGTCAAACGATCAAAGCACCATCTAAAATGATAACATCACTACGGGCCATGCTTGTTTGAATTACCACCACTGTTTAGCTTAGGGCAACCAACCCCCCCCCCCCCCCCCCCACACACACACACACACTCACAGATACTCAAACACTTAAAATACCGCTATTAAATTAAATGACTCCTCTGAACTTCTGATCTGTGTACACAGGGGTAAATCAGCCCCTTTCCTGTGAGTGGCCTGCTCTGAGTAAGCGTGTTTGTGGCCTGCCAAGGGCAGATTAACGGTCCCTGGCGGGGGGGGGGGGGGGGGGGGGGTTGTTTCAGCAGAGGACTCGTACCTCTCAGGGCGGGCAGCAGTGAGCGGTCCTTCCTGTCGTCGCACTTGTTGCACTCGCTGAAGTAGAGCAGCAGGAAGACGTCCACCAGCACCCACACCAGCGAGGTGGTCAGCACCACCTTGCAGTAGACGAAGCGCCGCATGCTGGAGCTCGGGGTCGGAGTCGGGCTGCCGGAACAGGGAGAAGGGGGTGGGAGAGGCGAGAAGAGGAGAGGAGAGGAGAGGAGAGGAGAAGAGAGGAGAGGAGGGTTGGCCAGTGGCGTCAGGAGCCCAGGGAGAGCTCAGGGGCAGGGGCAAGGGTAAAGGAGTGGAGAGGCAGCAGTGGGGAGAGAGAGCCGAGGCGACGCCACGACGTCATCCCACTAGAGAAAGGAGGGGGTGGGGGGGGGGGGTGGAGAGAAAAATGGAGAGAAAGAGAAATGAAACACACACACACGTAGACACCATCAGGGCCTAAACAATGCAGGAAAGTCTACCCCACAGTCTGCATTTCCTCATTTCAGCTGCCAATAAGATTCAGTTGTTCTCAGCCCTCTTGACCACTGCAGTCAAAACAGAGAACCATACGAGAGGTTTCACTTTCATTGTCTGGGACAGACAAACTTAACTTAAAAGACTTTCAGTTTCTGCAGTTTGAGAAAATATGTTTCTGTCTCACTGAGTGCGGTTGAGCAAGTGAATCATAACCTGGAGATTTCCCACCAGGCCAGGAGTGTGTCAGGTTCACCACCTTCATTAAAATTAAACAATTCCAGGCCAAACCCAAACAATAACTTACTGTCCTCAAAACGTGTCTGTAAGTGGGGGGAAAAACATAACTGACATAATATGTCAACCTAAACATTTCTATGAGAGCTTTTTGTGTCGCTCTGGGAACAGAGCGGACAGTACCATAGGAAAAGGTAGAAAACAAAGAGAGGAAGGATCCAGAAAGAGGAAGAGAGAGAGAGAGAGAGAGAGAGAGAGAGAGAGAGAGAGAGAGAGAGAGAGCTGTAAGAGAGAGAGAGCCATAAGCTGTCAGTGCTGCCTCACAGCCTACTCTCCGATTCGCTCTCCAGGGTTCGCTGGAGGGGTCCATTAATCTGATTTCCTTATTATTCCACCACATCACCCCACATGCTTCCCCTTCTCCTTATTCCCATCCCTCCATACCTGAAGGAGAAGCCCTTACCACACAAGACTGTCAATGTGAAATTATGCAGCCATTATGCAGACATACTGGATACTCAAAGATTTACAATTTTGTGGCATAACCTCTAACTTGGCTAAAACGAGCACGGCATCAAATGAAAATACAGGGAATGCAAGTGTGTGCTGGAATGTGTTCAGGCCATCTTTAAGAGCCTATGCAGGCGGCAGATCTGATATTGAATGGGAAATTTCCACAATTTACAGTAAAAGCATGTTTTCCCTTAGAACACCTCAAGTTTCCTTTCAACAGGCCTTTTCTCAAGGTGCAGGTGGACCAAAAACAGTGCTAATGTCTGCACTGGCAGTAAGGAACAAATAATAACTTCTGACTTGTTTTCATGATGTGTCCAAGGGGCAGAACAAAGGGGACCTTAAATCAAACCCTGGGGAACTCCATACTGTACATAAAATGCCATTCTAAACCCCCTCCACATCCTCTACCCTAAAATAAGAATCCTTAGAAAAAATGGGGATATCAGAATAAAGTTGAGACTTGAAATGGGCATTGAGCCGCACTGACAACCCCAGCCTGACTGATGCAGTGTTCGGGGCCATCTGGCTTCTCAGAGGAGCTGTGCCATGATTGGGGTTTAGTGCCACCGCGACAGCCAGAAGCATTGCCTGCAGTCTCCGCTGCAAAAGCTGGGTCATTAGTCCAGCCATCTGCAAGGATGAGCGATTCCTGTCTGACGAGCTACGAGCCACACAAGGTTGCCCACTCCCTTCCCCTCCCCCTCACAATCGAAAATCAACACTGAGGCATCAGGGGTTATTGACCATGTTACAACCAGACATCCTTGTTCCAGTATTTCCTCAAGCCTGTTCTATATGGACATCCTCATTATCAAAACTATCTTGATAAAAAAAGGGTCCTCCCAATAGAGACTACAGTATTGTGAGGAAGTACTTAGGCATCAGCTCTATGGCTGGCTTCACTGTTTCCTCAGGAAGTAAAGGTTGACGTGACCTCCACCCCCTACCACCACATTGCCACTCCAGTCACAGGGTTGCAATTACGGCCGCTCCCCATACAAAGGCAATTCCTCAAGTTGCGAAAGTCTACAGACTTCTGGTAATCAACTTCCTATTATGATTGCTGATGTTTCTTCTGGACATAACGTTTGCTAAGTTTTTAAACAACAATGTCCTCATGAATGACAATGACAGGCACACCCACATAAACACAAAATCATGACACATGACAATACTGATAATAATCTAAATCTACAGTGCACAGAAAGAGGTGGTCACTCCATTTCTGAGCTTCGTTTCTGTCTACTTTGGTGGATTCAAAATGGAATGGAAATGTTTTAGGATAATGTAATCTTTCTACCCAATCTAGTTTCACAAGTGACAGATATATAAGAGTTTCCAGTGGCCAATAACAATGTTCACTATAAGTGAACTCTGCTTTCTTAAGTAGCAAGAGCAGTAGGCCTGCAGCAGACAAGTGCAATTAACATAAGTCACACACATGGAAATTGGTCAGTCTCAAAGGCTTACTGACCTACTTATGCGTCATGTCAAGCCCACAAGAGGCTATGCACCAAGATGCATTGCATTGATGCCAAATGATGCCTAGTGAACCAACTTGATGAGAAGTTCCAGACGGTAATAACCGGGTGCAAGATGTTGCATTGCCCATCATCCACGCAAAACCAGGAGGCACAACAAAACACAAACATGCATTGACGCACACTCTTCAGAGACACTGAGTGGCCACAACAGTCTGGAAGTCTAACTGCATAATTATCAATAGTTGCAAACAAATGATTCACAACACACGACATGACCCTGCTTCGATTGACCAAGCAGACTTGACAAAGGCTACATGACATACGACACATATGACATTGTGTCATGACATTCTTGATAACGTAACGTTATGCCGCATTATTTTCTGACAGAAATTGTTTCTGAGATTAATGGAGTTTCACTGCAGCAGGCTAGGTTGGTGATTACGGGATATATTGACAGACCAGAACAATGTCAAAACAAGTTTACTGGATAAAATTAAACAAGACAGACTCGTTGTAAAAGCACGATGATTGTAAATACTTACTGAATAGTGGTAGCGTATGAATGACACCTTGAAGTCTTGCTTGTCAGCAACGTGTTGCATAGGGTAGATTGCTAGCTAGCAGCTCAAAATGTATATCCTTGCAACCTCACTTTAAAGAGTCGCTGGATATTGCTCAAGGTCCACCTCGCGGAAGCATTTGCATCGCAAATATCCGCGAAGAGCGCTGCTATGCTCTCCTATTTTGCAATTATCAGTTAAATGGGTCTCGACGTCAGGTCGCACCGCTACACTGTAGCCATCGGTCCTATCCTATCAGAGTATGCTATGTATCACGATGATGTTGTCTGTGTATCCAATTCCAGCTACATTGCTGGCTTTTCGTCAACCATCATCGTTTGATTTTGAATTCCCCTCATCGTAGTCTTACTGAGCCCACTACCACCTGTCTCCGCCTTTTTGGCTAGATATGTTACAGAAAATAATATATCACCGGACACTTGATCTATCCCTAGTGCTGGTTTGCTAAATCTAACGGGTCTGGATAGTGTAGCGTAGCGGAGTATACGGAAAGCTCTGCGCTCACTCGCATACGCAATCCTGATTGGTTGCATGTTGTGTCCATAAAGAAACTGATCGCGCAAAGGCCCTACGGATAGCTGGTAAATGTAGGCTCTTGTGCAAATGCAAATGGTCTTATGTAGCCTAGGCTATTTTGTGTCTGAAATCTGAAAAACAAAAACCATGTCTTAGTTTCATAGCATTAGAGGCCATTGATTGACTATAATATGTCCATGCATTATATGAACAATCCCTATTTCATTCCATGTATGTAGCCTAGGCTAGACGGTTCACTACTTTTACAGCACTGCAACATCCATCAACTGTTAACATGAATGCTGAGACATAGACTATGTCTGGAATATAGTTTTGATATAGGCTAGTTAACTGATTAAGCCATTGCCATGGGACATATAGGCTACATCACATGAATGCTTTGTGATTGTCATTCTGGGGAGGCAAACAAAGTGTGATATAGGCTACACTATAGTACAGGGATTGTATATGCCTATATGATGTGTAATGCAGTGCAAAAGGAAATGGACCTACTGTTATACTCATAGATATAGCCTACTCATTACCTAGGCCAGGGGTTCCCAAACTTTTCCACGACAAGGCCCCCCAAATACCACTAGGTTCTGGCCAAGGACCCCCTTGATGTGTTATTAAACCCATCAACAATGCTACGGCAAATGTAGAAATACATTAAGCTAATCCTAATAATTATTTTAGCCACAAGCACTTCGCGATGGAGCAGTGTGTAAAAATTGCATTTGGGGCTTTCTGCTAGAGAGCTATCACTTTACTATTACTCCCAGTCATTATCATGGAAAATATAATGTTCAGATATGCGACAAATTATTATAATGGCATTGTATAACAACCCTCATAGTAATAGGTATATTTTACCCCCCCCCGCGGCCCCCACTTTGAAAACTAGTGACCTAGGCTACCTATCAGATCACTGTCATGGCCTGCATGGCCCAGCCTTTTTTTTACAGCCTACATGTCTCAGCATAAAGCCACCATAGACAGACTGACAGACAGAGAGAGAGAGAGAGAGAGAGAGAGAGAGAGAGAGAGAGAGACTGAACTTGTGTATTTCTGTGATTGTACATATCACCCCAGTCAATCAGGCTTTAAAATAGACAATAGTGCCATCTGCTGTTTACTAGTCAGACAAGGAGGTATGTCTGTCTATCTATATCCGTCTATGAGACAGACATAGCATATGTGAGATGGTGTTATCAAACGGCTCTTCATCTAGATTGTCTCTTCCTGGCTTTTCATTAGGCATTTTCCTTCACCTTTGACTGAAAGAAATCAGTAAAATACCATAAAGTGCAATCTTTTCTAATGATTTTCCAGAAGCATAATGTTGAATCTGATTCTTGTTCGTTCAGGACAAAAAACTTTGATAGCCTTAATAATAACATGTGCCTTTAATTAAATGAAGACGAGCAGCAGTAATCTAGCAATGTATGTCTGTCAAGTCAAGTTAAGTCAAGTCAAGTTTATTTTTATAGCGCATTTCATTCACAGAGGTCATTCAATGTGCTTTACATGGATTATTATTGTTATTATTTTTTGGTTACAAAACCAAACAATAATAATAAATAAAAGCATATAAGGGCAATATAGTCAAATAATAGTTCAAAAGGTAAAGATCATAATAAAAAGAAAACACAAGGTAAATGATGGCTACATGATGGCTACATGTTTGCACTGATTCGTAGGCCTGTCAAGGTGCATGCTGCAAAAACACATGAAGATGCAGAGGTAAACAAAGATAGAGGGGTTCAGAATGAGAGAGCTGATGGAGGAGATGAGTATTTCAAACAGGGTGTTCTTTGTGTGGGATGCCTTGTTCTGGACTAGTTTGTTGAAAGTTTTGGCAAACTGGCAGGTTTGTTGAACACAGCATAGTCTACAAGGAGTCAATCAGCTGTGAGAATAAACCATGTTCAAGAGTTTGGGGGGGGGGGGTAAACTACAGGAGATTTAGTTTTACGGTAGATTCGTTAAACTACAGGAGATTTAGTTTTACGGAATATTTATGAGTGATGTTGAACTGCTTCCATTTGATGTTGCCATGTCTGCTGTTTTTCCCCCTCTGGTAAATAGTTTGAATGTTTAAATTCTGTTTTCTTGTTAGAGTGTTCCATCCTTGGAGTGGTCTTCTTTCATCACACTGTCTTGGGGAATATAACTAAACACAATTTAATGTCTTTTATGTTGTTTGACAAAATGGTGAACATGGAATAAACTAGGCCCAAAGACTGACAGCTAACCATTGTGCCATATGGATTTGAGGTTGAGTTTCATTTAGGATATGACAAAGTCTATGCTCACTGCGTTCACTGCTCCTATAAACCGTATTAAATTATAACTTAACTAACTAAATTATAACTCAACAAAATTCAATCTTATTTGCGCATGACAAATGTGTCAAACTTCCATATTTCCTCAGGGTGGCGCTATAACACATCTACTAAATCCATCTGAATTTATAGACAGCCCTCATCGGTTTCCCTAGACCTGGGAATGGTTTCACCCAAACAGGTAGGCTATAATAAACTGGGTTGCCACGCCACAAGTTCAGTGCTGATCAGTTTGAGCCAGTCTACCGATTCAATCCGGATAAAGGAACGCAGAACGAGATAGTCATCTCACTTTGGACACTTGTTACTTTGTCTACATCTTTAGATATTTTTGAACCAAGAAGACACAATGATATTGACTCAATGAATATTGGGGAATATTTCATGAAAACTTAACACGAGCAATTAACCAAGTCGCGTAAAAGTCTACGACGGAGACGAAGATGAATTCAACAATGTTCAATCAAACGGATGGTGGATTCTTTTCCAACCGCACTGAGGAAATCATATCATGTTGTAACTTAACATCAGTGGTTACTGACAATGGATTTGTGGCAGCCGCCCCGGACGAAAGAAGTCTTTTCATCATGCGAGTTGTCCAAATAGCGGTAATGTGCGTCCTCTCACTCACTGTAGTTTTCGGCATTTTCTTTTTGGGTTGCAATCTTCTCATCAAGTCTGAAGGGATGATCAACTTTTTGGTGACGGACCGCAGACCCTCCAAAGAAGTTGAGGCCGTAATTGTGGGTGCATACTAACGATATCAGACCGTGAATGTGGACTCAAAAATCACTCCAACAGTGGTCATGGGATGGTCCAGAGATTATTCGGAGCCTAACCCCACGTAGCCTACATAGATAAATGAACATTAGTAGGCTAGTATTCGCCTTATTAATGCGGAGGACGTTGAACTGTCACACTTTTCTGGCCAAAGGTTGTTGGTTCATAGCAATTAATGTGGACTAATCAAGGCAATTTAGCCTATACTCAACTGCCCATGCATGACAGATGAACTTAGCTGACATGGAGGACCACTTTATTAAACCAGCGACACCAAGGTGCACGCGCGGATGTTGTCGCACACAATCGTCCAAGTCTTTTTATCAAGACCATTTCCTTTGTAAACAACGATTTAAAGAATGAATGTTTAAACCTATAAAGCGTATTGTTTCTAGAAGTTTACGTTTTTTAAACATAGATGTTTCAAAATTGTAAATGGGAAGCACAGCACGGATTGTTAAAATGTTCATGTCAATACAACCTGTCATGATTGTTTTATAACTTGGTCCAGTAGAATAGCCCAGGCATACAGTCTGATTAAGCAGCATTTCTTTCGAACGTCGGTTGCGCGCAGCCGTCATCAGGACCACTGTTTGCATGCCTCTATAATTGTCTAGGCTGTTTAAATATAGCATTACATTAATTTGTGTTCCTTGTTCGGTTCTGTTCCATTTATTATCGCACCGCTGCTTTCTCACAAAGTGAGTGTTGATGATGACAGGTGTACAGTATTTAAACAGTGTTTTATTTGTATTTTATACTGCTTTTATCATTTAAAGCCATTCTTTCATTTTGTTGATTGGATTTATTCTTTGCATAAAATAATACTACATATGTCATTTGGCTGTTATTGGTATACCACAAACAATTAAATATTTAATGCACAATCAATATTCATAATGCTCCTTGTGAATGTTAACATTAACTCGTATTGGGTGACTCCCAAGCTTACAATTGACAAGAGCTCTGTTTCTTTGAAACGTACACATGCATGACTTGCTTTTTGAATGCAAAGGGTGGAGGTAGCAGGATACAGCACAATATGTTTCCAGCCAACAAGTCACCTGTGGTTGGTGCACATTTAAATTGCCCTGAGTTGTCACACACTGTGCTTTAGCAGACAGATCGATCAGATTGTCCGTCACTGTTTTCAATTGGCCCATTGGCCCATTGTTCCTGATGGCATGATGAGAGACCAGGGAACAAGCCGTGTTAGAGCAAATGAACACTGTGATCAACAGAATACAGGACAAAACACCAAGTGACCCAGACTGAGCTAGATATGCATAGCTCTGGATTGAGTCATCCGTGTCCATGTACTTTCAGGGAGCAATGATACTGAAATATCTGTGTGTGTCATTCCCCCATACAGAATACATAAGACTGTATAGATGTTATCCTTTTCAAATCACACAGGAGTCAAAATCAAACCATGCAATATTTTAGAGTGGTCATGTTGTTTGAAGAGGAAAATGGTTGTGTACATAAACATACAATATACATGTATAAGCATCACTGATAAAGTAAGACACTGCAAGTAATCTTTCTAGATTATTATTATTTAGCTGGGTCTACATGAAGGTCTCTGAAATGACACCACTGATAAAGTCTTTTATAATTGATTATTACATAGGAAATATGAGAGCCCTTTCAAATGTATATATGTATGCCTAACACGCCAACAAATTATATTAACCGCATATTTTGAAAAAACTATCTTGACTTGGCATATAATCAAGATTTGGCATCTCTTTAATCTCAAACGCTTTTCATATTAATTAACATGCAGGATAAAACTGTTGATTAGAGTTTGTCGTGGGTAGAAGTGCCTGCTTCAAATTTACAAATGGATGACTAAATTACCTTAAATAAATTAGTAGTGTGTATGTGAAATTGACTCCCTTAAGCAGGTTGAACCTGTCACAGTGGCTGTGCTAAAGTGCTATTAGAGAGGTTTTGTCACCATTAAAGGGGCCATGTGTAATGTCCGCCAAAAAAACAATTCATACTCCACATTCCATAAAAGATGGGGGCAGTATACCTCCAGAAAGTGAGTTGGTCTACCCTCGAGTAACAACTGAGAAACGTGTATTGCAGTTTGGCTGGCGGTTACGTTGCCCGCATACCACCTCCGATGGCCGAAACTGGTATTGACACCTGTCGGGCTGTGGCTAGTAATTTAGGATGCTAATTCAGGTTGATATCTCTGCAGCACTATACCTTGTCATTTTTTAAATCACATCATCGCCCTTATTTCTTGTCATTCTTTTGATGTGTGTAGCTCATTTTTTGGATATTTTTACCTCAATTCTTACACATGGCACCTTTAAGTCTGCTGTTATTTGTTTCTGCACACCATAGAAAGTCCAATAATGTTTATTATTTTGAGGAGGCCTTTTGATTTACAGGAAACACTGTGTAAGATAAACAAATGTGCTTAGTATAAACAAATGTGCTCAGGACAAACAAATGAGATTGAATAACCTTTCTTTCAGGGTCTTGTTAGATTTAGTTTGACTGACTGTTTGGTGGACCACCATGAAATACTGTGAGCCAGAAATGTACAGAGTGCTCCATCTACACAGGTGAATCGGAGTATACCCTTAGGTGACAATTATGGGTGCAACTTCACTAAATGTCACACTATTCTGAATGTGGGTAACATGGTAAATAGAAGGTTTAATTTACGCATGATACAACATCTCTTTGAGCAGCAAGGTGTAACTATAATCATGATAGAGACATAATGTTACCTTTTCTGTTTTTCCATGTTTTGAAAAGAGGCAAAAGACAAACGTCTACTTTAAATCTAGATTGCATATTCAAAAGTTCTCTTTAATTAAGCCAATCATTGGGTAATTATGCTAGATAACAAAGTGCCTCATCCCTTTACATCTGTATTCTTTGTTGACACTCAATACTTTGATTACAGCTGAGCTGACCAGACATTATTTATTGGCATTGAGATATCTTACAAGAGCAAGTGCATGTGCTAGTTCAGACATATAAGAACATGAGCTTGCATGACATTCAAACAGCCCCCTCTTGAATGCACTACAAAGGCACGACTAAATAATAACTCCTATTTCCACCTATCCCATCATGAAGCACTGTAATAAGATGCTGGTGTGTGTGAGAAAGCAGCCAGCTGCAGAATGAGACAGAGGCTGAGAGAACGACGGAGAGTCAATAAGAGAGACACACTGATAAAGGTGTTCTAATGTCACACTGAGTCCTGTCCTGCACCCATTGATACCAGGGTAAAAAAAAAACCTTGCATTGAAAGGATGGGTGGTTGTGTGTAGATTTCATGTGCAGTTTATTCCATTTCATTTCACCATTTTAACACAAGTTGTAGGGCAACCAAAATGGCTTCTCTGCATTCAGAGACAAAAATCTTTCCAAAAAAGAAACATTCCACGTGGGTTTCAGAATGTTAATTGTTGCTTGAATGTTGTGTGTACAAGGCCTTGTGGTTTTATAAAAGATCAACCTGAACTGCTAAACACGTGTCATATCTCACTGAGGATGTTTTACCTAATTGATTGACATCTCACTCCAAAATAGCATGTGCCTAGTGAGGCATTTTGGCACCCTAGTACCACGAGGTATTTATCTCCTCAAAAGAATGTGGCCAAGTTCAGAAAGAGTTTTTTTCCCGCTCCATTTCCACATATTTAATAAAGGTTTGACAGAGGATGGACAGGCATGCCATTTTGATGTTGACAGTGCTGTGTTATAGCCTATGTAACCCCTGCTGTGACAGGGCCTCTGTCAGGGCCTCTCCAGAGTGTTGATTATGGCCCGAGAAAAGTCCCTTTGGGCCTCGTCTGTCTCGTGTCCCATTGGCTGAGAGCGCAGCTGCTCGGCGGAGGTGGTCAATGATCTCGATTGCGACTGACAGCTCCAAATTGCAGCATGACAGACACAATCATCTCCACTGTTCTCTCCCTGTACCTCTCTAGCAGCAGGGCTCACTCTGTAAAGCCCCTGCATAGAACACTGGTCAGGAGCCAGGGTGAGTCTGTCTGTCGGTCTCTCGCTCACTCTGTCTATCTGTCTGTCTGTCTGTCTGCCTGTCTTACTCTCTTTACCAATAAATACTGTCACTTTATGACATATTGATATCAATTGATCATATTGTTGGAACCGCATTAAAACATAAAGTTTATGTTTTAATGCGGTTTGACTTAGGCAATATAAAATCCGTGTTCCCTGGCTGTGGGGGATAATTTTATTACTCGTCTTCTCAGCATGGGTTCCAGTGGCGGCATGAGTCACATCTCAGAATGTTGATTGTGTTTACCCCCCCCCACACACACACACAATCCATGAAATGTTAAAGGGATTTGGTATCCCAACAATACTGTTGTGTATACCTTCAACTCCTAGCCATAATCCTCTTTTGTACGCTGTCACAATTCTATCAGGTTGTGATAAAATGTAGTGTATGTCTACAAGGCAATACACACAGGCTTTTTACATACGGCTTGTGGCTGTTCACGTCATGGTGCCGTGCACGCAGGATATTACATTCTGTTTTAAAATATCATCTACCAATATATTTCCAAAAGCCCTTTTCCTTTTTTAGGGGTAATCAACACTTGTTACCACAATGTGGTAACTATGTGGAGTCTATGTTTATTTTTTGTAAGTTGCAATGAATAGCCCAAGTGATTCACCAAGGGATTCTCTTCACTGATGGGTCTACCAAATTAATTAAAACATTTGTATTAAAAAATGAAAACGATATTTATAGTGAAATCCATTCATGTCTTAGTCTATTGCAGTGGGCTACTTCAAGGCAGGTTATTCAATGGAATTTGTCTCTGTTCTATATTTCAACAAAGTGGTGGGCCTAACGCGGAGTTTTAGCTACCATTGTTAAAGCACTATGAAGCATGCACTGCTGTTTGTGTAAAGCATTACAGTGAACAGATGATTCAATCCATACTTGTGTTTAGTCTGAATAAACACTGATACAGAAATCGTGTTTACAGTTTTTCATCTGGTCAGTGTGTTGTTTACACGTCGGATTTCATAGTTTTCCGTTTTGTTTATCTAAATCCATCAGCCAAAGAAATTTGCACTCAACAGAATGACATCTCCCCTTAACCCAAACTAAAACAGTGGATATATTCTACCTTCAAACTCATATTTACATTCCAAGGACCACAATATTTAGTTGTCTACCAGACAGTTTATAACGGTCATTGCTGTTATGCTCCTTCGAGGTCACAGTATGAAATTTGAATGGCAACTTTGAGGAGAGCTTTCCCCAAACACAGAGGTGTTTAATGGAGCCATGCATTATTCAGTCCTGCCCTATCTTAATGTACAGGGCCCTTGTGGTCTTAGCCTGCAACTCATCTATATTTCAGCATTTGTGTAGAACAGCAAGAAAGCCGACTAGTTTGGCTTCTGCAGGTAAAAAATTAGCGTGTCAAGCAGATGTCACTCACACACAAACACCAGTCTGGCTCTGATATTACAATGTAATGCAATGTAATTAAAAGTAATTACAAGGTTACCTTGGCTCAAACCAAAAACGAATACATTTGTAGTATTTTTATAGACTTGTCAAAGGCATTTGATACTGTTAATCATTCTATTTTATTGGAAAAACTGCATAAATATGGCTTTCAGGATCTTACATATAAGTGGCTAAGTAACTATTTATCTGATCGAAAACAGTTTGTCTGTGTAAAGGGTTGCAATTCCAACATGGCTGGATTACCCTGTGGTGTTCCACAGGGTTCTATCCTGGGACCTTTATTATTTCTTATTTATATTAATGATTTGGCCAATGTTTCTAACCTTCTTTCTCCTATTATGTTTGCAGATGACACTACCTTGATTCTTTCACATTCAAATATCAGTGTTTTAATGAAAGAGGCAAATGCTGGCTTATCTGCATATGCCACTTGGTTCAAATTAAATAAACTATCTTTACATCTTAAAAAATCTAATTTCATCATTTTTGGAGGTAAAAAATTATACCCTAATGACATATGTAAAATTAAAATTGAGTCTACAGAGATACCGCAAGTTTCATCAACCAGATTCTTGGGAGTTATTGTTAATGAAACCTTAAAATGGAAGGATCAAGTAGACTGTGTTAGCAAAAAAGTAAATAAATCAATTGGGATAATTAGGAGGGTCAGTCTCTAGAAATTGCCTCCTCACCCTTTATTATAGTTTAATTTACCCATACCTTTCATATTGTAATTTAGTGTGGGCAAGTACTTTTCCTTCCACTATTCACAAATTACTGGTCCTTCAAAAGCGTTTTTGTTAGAATTGCAACCTGTTCTGAATGGTGTGCTGCATCTACTCCGTTATTTAAAGAATTGAAAATCCTTACTGTGAATGATATTAATGTACTTCAAACCTGTGTTTTTATTTATGAAATATATAGTTGTAATGGAAAGATTCCTGAGCACTTTAAGTGCTATTTTAAAACTAATTCACAGATTCACTCATATGGAACGAGGCAAGCTAATGATTTTCACCGTCCTCAACTTAAAACATGTCAAGCTCAATTTTACATACATTATAGGGGTGCTAAAATATGGAAAAAATGTTCACATCTGGCCTTGAAATGTTTTACTACTAATCATTTTAAAAGATGCCTAAAGGCTAATTTAATTGCTAGTCTATAGCTGGTTCTCCTGAAGACTTCTGTCATTGTAGTTTCTTCTACTGTAGTGCTTACACTGTTTGTTCATACTTTTTCTTTCTTTTTCTTTTTTTTTAATTCCTTTTAATTTATATTGTTTAGATACTTTTTGTGGCTCTTGTTGTTATGTTACTTTTTTAGGTGGAGGCCTCATATACTGCCTCTTCCTGCACTGATTTATTTTCTTTGTTTCTTCTCTGATTCTTTCTTTTTACAAGTGCTAAATAAAAAAAAAGAAAGAAAAAAAGAAAGAAAAGAAATTATGTTAGTGCTGTAGTAATTATGTAGTGCCACACCACATATAAACCCCATATAACCGAAAATATTATGGTTTTATACATTTATATTTGTGCAGTCAACAGAATATGAAGTTTTCACTTTCACATACATTCACTTATGAAATACAACACAAAAAATGAAACAATTAACTTTTTATCAGTAAACCATAAATGATCACATAGAGGCACAGCAAGGGAGCAGCACTCTTTGGACATCTCATGTTGTCTCTACGCTGTCGCCATCTTCACCTCTCTGTCCAACTCAGGCCTGTCACTATCGCTTATGTGTCGCAGTTATGTATTTTTCATTGAATGCTGTGAGAGGTCTTATTTCCAGACAGTAATGCCGGGAGCTCTTTGGGCAGTGCAGACAGGCCATTGCACTGCCAGTGACAACAGCCCTCTAAGGACACCTTGTGGGGAAGTTTGGTTGGGGGTGGTCAGTTTGTGTGTGTGTGTGTGTGTGTGTGTGTGTGTGTGTGTGTGTGTGTGTGTGTGTGTGTGTGTGTGTGTGTGTGTGTATGTGTGTGTGTGTGTGTTGGTGAGGGGGTGGGGTGCAGCAGTCTTAGGAGTGTACCACAGGTCCACTACCATATCACAAATGTGCAGTGAAATATGAAAGGCTTTTCCACGCTTTTGTGATAAGATGTAAGGCACTGGCTGATGACAGATTCACACAGAAAAAGCTGGACGCTTACTCAGCCTCAGTTACGCAGACAAAAGCTGGATGTGGGAGCTTCATTCATCTCAGCTTTCCTCATTCTTCAGGGTGAAAGGTGACTGCTGCTACCTTGATAACATGGCAATCTGACAGACAGTTTCTACTCCTGCAAACAGCATATGAAATGATTATATGATAGAATATGAATTATTGAACTCTTACCTTTGCTTACCATTTATCGTCGATGAAATCTCAGTTTCTTACTCGTTCACATTGCGTGTTTTCCTGTGTTTCAAAATAAACCAAATGAAATTCACTTTGGCCTCATTTGAATTCATCCTCTGCCCAGATTACAACTTAAACAGGCCACTGTTGGCCCATGGGAAACTAATTGAATGTTTTTGCATATTGAAGCTTGATTTCATGAACCGAAATAGGATCAATCCTGTCCTAGCTGGCCCACTCATTCTGTTCAACTTCCATCCATCTGTTTGCTGATGCCATACTCTGGAGAAGAAATCACTAATTACACATATCTAACATGCTAAAAGCCATATGACCTTTAAATTCAAACAGTTCAGTTCATAAGTCAGTGAGGCATCTTATGAAATCGGATCCACAATGATTAAATGTTACTCATTAAAGTTTAAAGGGTAACACTTTACTTGAAGATATCTACATAAGAGTGGCATGATACTGTCATAACCCTAACACTAACCCTAACCAATCGGGCCAGTGCACATTTTCTAAACCTAACCCTAACTTGTCATAACAAAAACCGAATAACACTTAACAGAAGTGAGTGACAGCGTTATGTCATAAACATTTAAGACTTGTTTATAATGTATATGACACGTTCATGACAGTGTCATGTCACTCTGATGTAGATACCTTCAAGTAAAGTGTAACCATTTAAAGTCTTGAAGATGGAATCAGTGCAGTATAGTGTGCAACACCACATGACCCCTTCTCCCAAATGTGGGGATTAATTTTGCTTATTGCATTTGTCTGCCCTTCCCCCAATTAATAAGAGAAGAGCACGCTAAGAAATCTCTCCAGTGAAATCCTTAGAGGAGCTGTATTAAAGTGCACACCATGCATGAGAATCCCAGACACGTCTAATCTGATTTGTCAGTTGAGCAGGAGTCTTGTGCCGGAAAACTCCCGGGGCTGACGGCCGTACCCTGGGAATTCATGCCTAATGGTCCGCTGCCAGCCTCTGTCGCACTTTATGAAAGTTTTCCTGAGTGCTCCATGGTGAAACATCACCAGGTCATGACTTATTGAGCCTTGTCAAATTGTCTGTATGTGTGTGTGTGTGTATGTACAGTATGTGTGTGTGTGTGTGTGTGTGTGTGTGTGTGTGTGTGTGTGTGTGTGAGAGAGAGAGAGAGAGAGAGAGAGAGAGAGAGTATGTGTGCTCATGTGTTTGTGTGTTTGTGTGTGTGAGAGAGAGAGAGTATGTGTGCTCATGTGTTTGTGTGTGTGTGTGTGTGTGAGAGAGAGAGAGTGAGATAGAGAGAGGGTTTCTGTTTTATGTTTGTGTGTAGTTCTTCTAGAAATACTTCCACATGCTGGGTCTGAGTCCATTATCGCCTGGGCAAAGGAAAGCAACACATAGATGTCACCCCCCATTAAACTGTATGTTTACATTTCTGAGAAGACTGGATTTTAGGGCAGGAAACCAAAGGAACTGTTGCTTTGTGAAAGATAGATGGTAGGATTGATACCATATTCCTTAGTAAAAAGCAAACATAACTAAACTTCATTTGCATTTTGTGACTTACATGCATAGTGTGAATACATTAAAACCTCAAGTATATTATTGCATGAACCTGATTGTTGTTGGATGCAAATGTCTTCACACAATGAAAGAAATAATCTTATTCCTCTCAAGCAGTTCCTCTCAAGCAGATACGCATACAACTATATGTTGCACTATGTATATGCAGTATAGGTTCCATATAGTAGCCTACTTCTTATATGATATATGCTTTTTTTCTTGAAGATTGAGCATCATAATCCGGTTTATTTGTCACTCCACTGTAGGCTGCCTCATTTCTGTCCAGGGAGAATGCAGCATTCAGTACTCGGGGGTTGCAGATGTCCACATGATAAACCTCACAAAGATAAACTTAACTGGTAGCCCTTTCAACCATGCCGAACGTTCGTATCTTCAGTATACAGGCAGTGGTTTGCCAGTTATCAGCGACAATCGGCTTCCAGAACATTTTTAATTTTCAGCTGTATACACACACAGAGACACAGTAAACACACTTCTGTGGAAATACATAAAGAAGGGGGAAAAAATAAACGGATAGAAAGATGGGGAGGGATAGCATCTCTGTGGAAAAACCTGAAAACCTTTTTTTCTTCCATCTGCCTGGCAGATCAATAACAAATACCAGCTGTATGTGTGCAATGTGTGATAGAGAAATTCATCAAACAGCAAAGCAACACAAAGAATTACAAAGGAGAATAGGCACACAACGCTGGCTTCATGTATAAAATGGAGTGCTTATCGAAACACACAGAAGTTCATTCACACATTGCTAATGGTGTGGTTATGAAATAATGAATAAAAAATGTTTTATATCATTCTTTGTCTCTCTTTTTTCTCTCTCATGTGTTGTGTTTTCTTTGCATGAACTGAGAAAATAATAGCATACAGAGAGCATTCAGTCTGGTGAAAGATGAGAATTGCCAGACAGAGACTTTTGCTGGCAATGCTGGCTTTGGCCAGGGGGTAAGTCACAGAAAATCAACACATCCTGGGTGTGTGGGTGGCTGTTCATGTGACAAACACTATACAATCTACCACCGGCAAAAGCCTTACCAGCACACAGTGTTTTATAGAAACATGAGTCCAAACACAGCACATTTTCAAGGCACAACTTAGTCATATCAATGTTGTCCGAATCATTTCAATTTATTTAAATTAACCCTGATATTCAAATGGCAAATTTTAATCTCAATGTATAGGTTTTACGTCACTTCATTGAGCACAGTATTGAGCTGGTACACTCAGAAAGTTATTGTAGATTTTTGCTGGTCTATCTACATCTCTCTGCTGTTCAACAGATGCTGTGGTCCACTGAGCAATATGCACTGTTGCTGTGCATTGACATGTGCGCTGTTAAGTCACCTTCCCAGCATGTGCCATAAATGCAGCTCCCATACTGTAGCTATGGGCAGGACCAACCCGCAGGACACACAGCCTTGTTGGGGATGCAGATCCCGCACAACCAACGATCCCGCCACAGCGGTGGAGCTGGACATGCAGCTGTCATAAGGAATCAGTGTGTGTGGCATCAGAGAACAGGGTGGTTGTCATCTTACGCTAATCGCCATGGCAGGGTCACAGCCTGACTGACTGCTGCTAAATTAGATTAAACAAAAACACAACTTCAAATAGTCAAGTGGAAAAGTGTGGTAGCAGTGGACAGACTGGACCTCATTTGACATATATGCCAGCAGGCTGGATCAATTAAATCTAAAATCTTTATGTAAAATTTTTATGTGATCTATATCTAAATATAACATTTTTATGTGATCAATATGCAAATCAATATACTACTAATATTTCAATACTGAATTTGTTTCAAGGGGGTATGGGATTGATCCGTCCAGGTTTCCTCCATAATGCATTTCTAATACACATAACATATTTCTGATATTTATTCCATTTCCCCCTCTCAGGGGTAATAATAAACTCTTTGAACGTGGCCGAGCTGAGGTGAGCAGCCTGTCCAGCTGACGCATATCGTGTGTCCTCTGAGCAACCCCATTTCAACAGGCTGATGAAAGCCAGCGCCTCTAAGCTTTGCACCTGGCGGAGGTTAGAGCCTTTGATCCTTATCCCACTCATTTCGCCCCATTGTAACCATTACTCTCTCTCTCTCTCTCTCTCTCTCTCTCTCTCTCTTTATTTCTCTCTCTATTTCTCTCTCTTTCTTTCTTTCTCTGCTGAAAGGGCCAAGAGATTGAATCTATCAGTGTTTTTTTAAAAAGCCATGGGATGTCATCCGTTGAGAGAGAGAGAGAGCCTCAGTGTCTGTGCACCCCGAGTCTGTCGGACAGCAGGGGCACTGGCTTGTGACACAGCCGGCCGTGGCTCGTTTAAAAGTGTTGACAGGTTAGATAGCGGGGCGGCGCGCTTCAGAGAAAGGGACAGCCCACAGGCAGTCGCAGTATCATCAATCTCAGTGCCCCAAAGGTGACCGGAGTGGCGCATCTTTTAGAGCCCTGCCGAACACACGCTCGCCCTGGAAGAGGCTGCGGGAGTCGGTTTGGAGAAGCCACAAGAGGACTGTTGACCTTCATGAGCTGCTAGCCACACACAGCACTGTCATTGCAATGCCTCTCTGTCCAACACAGTTCTTCTGGACAAAAGTACTGGGACAAAAAAAAATTCAAACTTCATGCAAATCAGAGAGAGAGAGAGAGAGAGAGAGAGAGAGAAAGCGAGACACAAATTCGGATTCATCACAGTGCACATCCAGGTCCCAAGTCCCAGATGGCCCGAAGGGACACTTGAGTCCTGTCATGCTGCATCCCATGCTTGCCGCTCGCAGCAGCTGTTCTCAGCCATTGCTAATGCATGCAGGTTGGGCTGGGCCGGTCTGTCTCGTCTTGTGAGAGAGGAGCGTCCGGAGGCATCTCCCACAGTGCCTCCTGGTTCTCACCGGTCAACACTCGCCCCACAGTGGCCCCTGTTTTTTTGTTTTTTGCATGGCGGCCTCATTAAAAGATTATTACACACTCTGTGAGTGTCTTGTCTTGTCCTGGCATTATGTGTTGAGGACCACAATGGAAATACGTCCTGGACTTTAATGTGTTTTTTATCCTTGATTGTATCTGATGTCTTTGCATGTGTAAGGCATTCTTGATACAATTAAATAATTCAAATCAAATCAAATCAAAGAACAAGCAAGCCCACCGTAAATATTGACGCCTGTGAATCCGTTTTCCAGCACTTTGATTCCCTCCACCAGACAGTCGTCACATGCCAGGTGCATATGAATTTGTCCATAATATTTAACCCTTGTGTTATCCTCAAATCTTACCGACACTCTTTATCCTTGGGGTGAATTTGACCCCAGCTAAATACCCTCAGAAAATGATTATAATTCATATTGTTACCCAGTTTTTTTGTGACAGGTACTTAACAAGAGTGTAATAACCACCATCAAAAGCCCTACAAAACAATCCCACCCCCCCACACCCCTTTATGAACCTTGGAACCCAGGCTGGCAATATTGCCCATCCAGTGTCAGCAGCCCAAAGGCTTGCTGTTGCTTCCCCTTTTGACTTATACAGTCCTGCCAAAATGACTTATATGTAATATGTACTTGTGTATGTAATAATGATAATAACAATATGTTGTCATACTACGGTATTCAAATAATAATATCCATAATGTATCAAATATTCATGTATCCTATGTTTCATACTACTGGGGTCAAACTGACCCCAAGGAACATCAATGTACAAAATATTTGTACAGGACATTGAAAACAAATTATTGTACAAATTTCATGCAAACTCTGTTGTACCCTTCAATTGAGGAAAAGTCATTAAACATGAAGCAAAAAAAAAAAGTCAACCATATATTTTATGATGTTAAACGTTGCTTGGGGTCAAATTGACCCCAAGGATAACATGAGGATTAAGGGTCTAAGGGGCAGCAACCACCAGACGTCATGACTGCTTTTGTACATTAACTGCAGATGTACCCGTACTCCTGGCTAAATGCGAGGTCAGAAATCTAGTGTCAGTAAAACCCCTCATGTGGCCTCAGCTTGAGACCACTGTGTCCATGGGCAGACATTGACAGAATACATAAAGACACAGTATGCTTCCAGGACAGGAACGGAAGGTTATTGTTACGTCAGTCACGAGTCGCGAGCACGCTTTGCAAAGCCTCCAGGAATTTTTGGTTTACGGCAGAGTGCAAAACGCTGATGTCATTCAGTGATATTCTCGGCATGCCATACCGACGAATTTGCCAATGAATACATTCCACAGTAGAGATCACTATAGACAACGTACGCCTGTCGTCTCGTTAAAATACCAAGACAACAATCTCTCACCTCGAGCCGGGCTTCACATTTACAGCTATATCCACCGTGGCATGGCACAAGGACCTCTAGACAGCTGCTTAATAAGTATCAATTGTGGTGTGCACAAAAAAGGCAGCACCTGCTTGTGCTATAACACCCAGTTTAGCAACACGGCCCTAACAAAAGAAGCTTTGCACTCTCTCCGACTCTAATCCACTATCTCTGTCAGCCCTGTCATGTAGCCAATACAATCCACTGCTCTGTGGTGTGTGTGTGTGTGTGTGTGTGTGTGTGTGTGTGTGTGTGTGTGTGTGTGTGTGTGTGTGTGTGTGTGTATGTGTGAGTGGAGGGGGGAGTGTAATATCTTGACAGACACAAAGAATATCTGTGTGGCTGTGTAGTGGTGGCACAAGCCAATTTGAAACCGCCTATTGATTCACAGGGGGGTAGAGACGACCCGGGGGTTCGGCTTGGGAGAAGATGTTCCAAGCTTTAGACTGGTTGTGAGCTGATGGCAGTAGCCCAAGGAGACCCCCTCCCCCTAAAACATACACACACACACACACACACACACACACACACACACACACACACACACACACAAAGGCATAAACATATACACACAACCACACAACACACACACACACACAAACACGCACACATACACCCATACACACCTGCTCCCTGAGGTGTAGAGGAGGGAGAGACTCATGACACACATCACGCAACCACATGAACCCCCCCACCATCCCCACAGCAGCACGCAAGACAGCAAGCTCTTCACACATGTCAGAAAATCTCTCAGCTCAACACCCTGACATAGCTCGTAAATGCACCAGGTCTATATTTAGACAGACAAGTATCACTGCATAATTGTTCTGCTATTTTTTACTTTATCTAAAGTGATTACAACTACAAACCCATCTTTGAGGAATTATGGGGTTTTTCAACAGTAGCCTATGGGGTAATCCTGAGACTTTGGTGGCAACTGATAGATCACAACATGTCACCAAGGGACAGGACAAGCACCATTCTGACAGATTTTCCTGGGAGGAATTATGTCCTCTGATAGCTAAATGACAGCTGTGATTCATACAGCAGTGAACAGACGCTGTGAGGAGTAGAAAGTGGAAATGGAGGCTGTTGCAACTGGGGTCACAGACCCATGCAGCTTTTGTGGCGGCACTTTCACTCTGTGGCGAGTGCGACGCACCAAGGGTGCACAGAAAGTCTAGGTCTGTGTCTTCAAGGATGGAAAATGTGGCACAATTAAGGGTGACATTTGGAAGATTGCTCCGTAAACTGTAAAGATAAAATGGCAGCGATTACTTGTGTTTTCAGGTTTGGATTCGGACAACATGAACAAAACCTCTTAAAATCAGGATAAGATAGATGTTGCGATATACATATCTGCACATATTAAAGTGTAACTCCGGAGTAAAAACAAACTAGGGTCTATATACAGTAGTTAACAACTTCAAACTTTTGATTGAGAGCAAAATTATGTTAATTGGTGGCGTTTTGAGCAATACCGTTTATTTGCATGATCACTGAATGAGCTTAGACCTACAGTGATGCTACAGTGATGCTGCAAGGTGTTATTTTATAGCTCTGCGCAGCAAGATCAAGCACGCTCGCTGATTTTAAGATACATGAGTACAGCGTCTCATCACCAGCGATATGCTAATGAGTCCCAAATTGTCCACGCCCTTTTTTAGGTGAAGGAAGTAGGCACTTTGCTACTACTGTTGACAGAACAGTAGGCTACTTCAATGAGCAGGCACCATGCCTAAAAGCTGCTGTGTTGTATTTTGCAACAACAACAACAACAAAAATAAGGATTTGCGGTTTAGTATGTTGCCACAAAAAGAAAGGGAAGGGAAAAGAAGGGGTTTGTGGCTCCAGCAATCAGAAGAGAGAACAGCTGGGGGCAGCTGTGGCCTACTGGTTAGCGCTTCGGACTTGTAACCGGAGGGTTGCTGGTTCGAACCCCGACCAGTAGGCACAGTAGTAGCACAATAGGCTGAAGTGTCCTTGAGCAAGGCACCTAACTCCTCACTGCTCCCCGAGCGCCGCTGTTGTTGCAGGCATCTCACTGCGCCGGGATTAGTGTGTGCTTCACCTCACTGTGTGTGTTCACTGTGTGCTGAGTGTGTTTCACTAATTCACGGATTGGGATAAATGCAGAGACCAAATTTCCCTCACGGGATCAAAAGAGTATATATACTTATATAGAATCCCGATGGGAGGCTGTGGGACCCGGCGTCTAAATTTGTTTACGTCTGCGGCAAACACTTTGTTAGCTAAAGTCAGTCAGTCATGCTAGCTAAAGTCAGTTGATGTCCGATGTTAAATATGTCTAATCTAATAATGAAGGAATGAATGAAACTCTGCGAACTACTAGGAGCTGTGATTACATGTCATAGTTCAACTCCGATAGCGCTCACTAGTGCTATCATGGTTGCACTCAGCATGCGCTATAAAATAGCGACACCGGTCAGGACTTGGAAGAGAGTTTGTATAACTCGTCTGCTGGTTGGCCATAGCATTACATCGGTATAAATAGCTATGTATAACACTTGGGTAAAGTTAAAAAATGTAATGCACTGAAATTCTCATAGACCCCCATTCAAATATTTCCGGGTAGTTTCACCTAAAAATGCCTGGATATGTAAAAAAAAAAAACAGAAAGTACCCGGATTGTTGGAGTCGTGTATAGCGGACCAGGAAGCCATGGATTTTTCTTCCTACAGATACAGGACTTGTTATAACCTCTCTGTACACTTTCAAAGTTTACAATATTTTGGTTTGTCTGTATAAACCCTCACCACACTACCACAGAAGTGTAATTATATTCTGAGCATTTTTAGTGGTATAAAATAGCCACGTGGCACTGCCCTGTAAGCATCACTGTAAGCTCATTCAGTGATAATACAAATAAACGGTGTTGCTCAAATGCCACAGATTAATGTCATTAGGCTCTCAATCAAAAGTTGTACCATAAATAGGCCCTAGGTTGTTTTTACTCCAGAGTTACACTTTAATAATCTAAAAGAATATCATTGAAAAGAGACCGAATTTGTAGGCCTATAGGCTACTGCACAATTGCTACTATGATGTGTAGTAAAAATGGATCAAATGTGATGCAAAATGATCTAGGGATTACATTCCTTTATAATCATTTTCTTCTCTGACCAAGGTCTGTGACTTCTCCCTTTTTATTTCATGCGTCTTAATTTCCCACCGTGAAACATTATGTGTAGTCATAGCAACAGACATTTTGGAAGGAAGTGAAGTGAGGATGGGAGGGCTGAAATGCGAAAAGAAATAATAATAAATATCATAAATTCAAGAAAGGTAGTAAAAGCTGAGTAAACATTCTCAGGCTCCTATTCTGATTAAATGTCGGCCCCCTATCTGAGTCCCTCTATCAGTTTTTCTCTCTCATTCTCTTTTT